>NC_084736.1:25360659-25420659 GCF_033978785.1 Entelurus aequoreus | reverse complement strand
GTGCAAGTTGTTTAACTCTGTCCTCCACCTTGAGCCAGCCCACTTTAGAGAAGTGGGTGGGAGTGAGGTGGGATCTGGGGTGGAGGTCTAGAAGTAACCTGACTAGCTTGTTCTGAGATGTTTGGAGTTTAGATTTGAGGGTTTTGGAGGTGCTAGGGTACCAGGAGGTGCATGCGTAATCGAAAAAGAGCAGCCTCCGACCGTGTCGATGAACGGGGCGAAGTCCTCAGCCGAGCCGCCGATCGCTGGAGCACAGGTGAGCTTGAGCTGAGATGAGCCGGTAGCCGAGTTAGCTTCGATGGCGACGCTACCAGTAGCATTGCTAGTCTTCGCCAGTCGGGACAACATTAACCGTGTTGTTACAGGTCCAGGGTTGAGTTCAGTGTCTCCTGATAGTAGAAGTAATAGTAGTATTATTGACTTTCTGTCTATCCTTCCAGTCAGGGGCATGTTTGTTCTGCCTCGATGTGCAGACAAGCATGATGCTAACACGTTAGCTCCAAAGCCAAGGTGCTTCGCTGATGTATTGTCGTGGGGATAAAAGTCACTGTGTATGTCCATTTCGCGTTCTTGACTCTCATTTTCAAGAGGGTAGAGTATCCGAGGAGGTTTAAAATATAAATCCGTGATCCACAGTAGAAAAAGGAGGAAGTGTGGGATAATCCGAGCAGTTGTTTGGATTCCCGATCGGGAGCGAAAGAGAGTGCGACCGCTCATCTCGGCGTCCAGTAAGGACTATTGTGAGACGAGCCTTGGTTGTCCGTTCTCGGCCACCGTAAGCCACATGAAGCGCGTCGCCAGACCTGCTAAAGTTAGCCAAGTCAGCTGCTCGTGTGTTGAACCGCACTACTGCAGACGGCTGAGGCGAGTCGTGCAAAATACAAGCTCAGCTTCCTCATGAACATGACATGGTGTCACAGTTAAAAACTACACACCTACAGTCACCAAAGAATGGCAAAATGTGGGCCCCCAGTGGTAGAAGTAGTTAACACATCTAGTCACGAGGTTCGGAAGTGAATACTTCATGCGACCCAACCTCACCCCGACTGTACCTCCACCGGCACCCAGGTAAATTGAGTTTGAGACCCCTGCTCTAAAGTGTACGCTTGTAAAAATAGCTAAAATTTAAGGTATGCTAATGTTAGCATGCTAACAGTTAATATTTGTTAAGTATGAAGTTATATGACTCTGAGGTGTACAGCTAAAAAGTTGGTTTAAAAAGTTAGCATGCTAATGTTAGCATGCTAATGTCAGCATGCTATCATGCTAATGTTAGTGTGCCAACAGTGTCACGTATTAAGTTATATGACAAGTATAAAATGTTAATTGATTTTATAATAATGAATAAATAAGTTAAATCTCACAAACTTTCATTAGAAAATAAATATAAACGCTCCATAATAATCCACAAAGTCAAAATAAAGACATGTCATTCAATGCAAATGATCGCTCCTCCACATGCAACACAGAGAACAGATGATAAATTGTAAAAGTAAGCATGTAGTTAAACACATGACAGCTAAGTTAAGTTAAGACTAGGGTTTAAGGTTTTAGGAACAACGTATAGACTTGGCTGTATTCCAGGTAGCAGGTTCAACAAACTCTGAGTTGACTTACCCTAACTGATCCGAGTTAGTTCAATCTATCCTGAGTGTGTTTACTCTAAGACAACAACAAAAATAAATGATCAATGGAGCGCTGATTTAAAAATTCACACAGATATTAAGAGTCCATCTAAGCTAACTCAGTGTGGTTATCAGTCACAGTTTTTCCGTAATTTTAGTTTAAAAGGGTAACACGAACCGCAGGGAGTTTTACTGCAGTTTATCATTAATACAGTTTATTGTTACATACCTATTTAAAATACAGGTGACAGTCTTGGTGTTTTTTTAAAATTACTTTTGTATGAACATGTGCTGGTTACCAAAATATATGATTCATAATCATTCTACTGCATCAAATGTGTATGAATAATGGAGATGTCAGCAAGGGACAAACTGTTTTAGGAAGAATCAAAAGATGCCATCATCATCATCATCATCAGCTGGTCATTGTTTATTTGGTGTGGAATGAAAGGAGACAGGAGGTTCCAGCGATCAGACACGCCTCCCCCACCTGAACCTTGCACGCCAATCCAAAGTCAATTATGTGACGCCATCGCCCCCTCACATTTTCTGCACCTTGGTTCTGCTCCGGCGGGAATCAAAGTGGGAGCTAATCTGTGTTGGAGGAGCCCGGCCCGCCAAGCCTGGAGGTCACGGTCACACGGACAGCTGGGTAATTGTGAGGGGGCTCGTCCTACCCCTGCGTTCCTGTCTGTCAGCTGTCTGCACACGTCCCGCATCAATCTATCGGTGGATAGAGACCCCCGCCCACCATGGCGGCCCGACAAAGTAAGAACAAAGAGCCACAAAACATCCCTGACAACTTTGAGGGAAATGTGACGTCTGTTGCCGTGGCAACGCAGCGACACGTACCATGGGTATCCTATCTACCTGAGTCGACAGCCGTGTATGGAGAGAGTTTCATACCATCTCCTACATGATTGGTCAAAAGGCACTCACGTGACTACAGTGGCTACAAAGGTTGAGCTGATTCTCTGTTTGTGGCGTTAGTTTTTCCATCCATCCGTACTTTTCTAATGTATGTATGTATGTATGTATTTTTATATATATATATATATATATATATATATATATATATATATATATATATATATATATATATATATATATATATATATATATGTGTATACGTATATATATGTATATATATGTATGTATATACGTATATATATGTATATATATATGTGTGTCTGTAGGTATACAGTCCCCATCAACAGTCTACATACACTTGTAAAGAACATGTCATGGCTGTCTTGAGTTTCCAATAATTTCTCCAACTCTTATTTTTTTGTGATAGAGTGATTGGAGCACATACTTGTTGGTCACAAAAACATTCAGGAAGTTTGGTTCTTTTATGAATTTATTATGGGTCTACTGAAAATGTGACCAAATCAAAAGCGCCTTATTGCAGTGAAACTTGTCAATGTACATGTAACCAAATATTAACATTGCTGTATGTATACGTTTGAACCAGCAGATTTGGTCACATTTGCAGTAGACCCATAATAAATTCATAAAAGAACCAAACTTCATGAATGTTTTTTGTGACCAACAAGTATGTGCTCCAATCACTCTATCACCAAAAAATAAGAGTTGTAGAAATGATTGGAAACTCAAGACAGCCATGACATTATGTTCTTAACAAGTGTATGTCAACTTTTGATCGCGACTGTATATATATGTATATATAAGTGTGTGTGTGTATATACAGTATGTATATATATGTGTCTATGTATGTATGTGTTTATATATATATATATATATATATATATATATATATATATATATATATATATATATATATATATATATATATATATACACACATATATATATATATATACATACACACATATATATATATATATATATATATATATATATATATATATATATATATATATATATATATATATATATATATATATATATATATATATACACATATATATATATATATACATTGCAAAATGAACAACCCCCACTCTCTCACGTGAGATCCCCCTTGAATGGGGCCTGATGACTCCCTTCTCTACTGTAGGCCATTCTGCTGCTCTGCACTCTGTGCTTAAAAATGCCACATTTTAAAACCAACAACATGCTGTGTGCAACATGGTTGGCTGGAGATATATCATATATGAAGTGTTAGCTTCCTCTATCACAGCATCTGTACAACCAAATACAACAAAGTCATGCATCCATGCTGGAGTTGATTTCCTCAGTGCTTGTAAATGAGGTGAAAGGAAAGGGAAACAGCACTAGGTTGTGTGCAAGTGTCATAGACAAGCTCGTTGTCCTCTCTGAACCTTTCCCGCGTCAGCCCATGTACTTGGCTCTGCAAAATGACAACGCTTGTTCCTACCAGGGGGCGGGGCTATCCCTGTCTGGTTCTTTGCAGCAATGATCACAGCCAGCTTTCTGCAAACTCTTGTGGATTATTGCCTCACATCCCAGCGAGAAGTCTGTTACTTTGGTGTTGAGCACAGGTTGTGTGAGACAGCAGATGAGCTTAAAGTCCTAAAGATGGAGGTTATCTGTCATGATCCGTGGTCCGGATCATGTTTTGTTTAGTTATGTTCTGTTAGTTTTGGACTTCTTTTGTTCCCGTTTAGGCTTCCTTGTGTGCTTTTGTCACCGTGGCGACTTATTGTGTTCACCTGTCTCTGATTAGTGCTCGCCTGCTCACCTGCTTCCAGAGCGCTAATCAGAGACATTATTTAAGTTGCCCTTGCCAGTCACTCGTCCTGCTTTCGTTGTGTTTGTGTCACGCGTTCATGCCACGTAAGTTCTGTTTATGCCATGTCCTAGCCCATGCAACGTCTTTACTCTCTGTGTTTTAGGCACGCATGTTTTTCGTTATTTTCTTGTCGTGTGTTTATTGGATGATTTAGGAGAAATAAATCATTTCTTACCTTACGCCTGTCGTCCGGAGCTGTCCGTCTTTTTGCATTGGAAGAACAACCGCGCAGCAAGCGCACCCCTCACGTGACATTATCATGTAATCACGTGATCAATTATAGCTCTCACACTAGGGGAAGTAAAAAAAAATCACCTAAAGTCTGTTCAGGCGCAGAAGTACATTGCAGATGTTATAATTGTATTGATACAACTTCTTAATTCCGATACTGTACCAATATTGGAGCCTTGAGTATTGGTGTATAGCGATATTGATACGATATCAGCAGGAATCATACATACTTGAGTTATTCAGTAGTGTGGAATGTTAGACACTGTTTGATCAAGTGAAATGAGTTAAACAGACCACAATGGTAGGTGTGAAAAACACAAACTTATTTACTATTACTTGTCTGGAATGCACTAATGATGTCTTTAAGTTGAAGTGGAGTGGTAATTGGCAACTTGGTGTTAAGCTTATGGCACAGTAAGTTGAATGATGCGGACACGTTTTTTACTGGATACTTTCTAATTTGCTTCTGCCTAGGGCACTTTGTATGTGTAAGTAACATGCAACATTAATTATTTGATACTTGTTTACATTGACAAATGTGCTGTTTTATTGTTCAATAATTATTACCTATGTCTAGCTTGTGTGCTTACCTACTGTGTAGCTGCTGGCTTATAATAACATTCAGTATAGCCTAGCATGTTTGCCTTTTGTAAATAACTTGACAAAAATAGAAGAAACTGTGTGCTTATTGGAGGGCATTTAGATGTTAACTTGCTCTCCAGCTTTGCACAAGTAAACGCGCTGCATGACTGCTTGTATCGCACATGATCTCACACACAAGTAAACACACTGCAGAACTGCTTGTATTGCACATGATATCACACACGGTGCAGGACTGTTTGTATCGCACATGATATCACACACAAGTAAACACGCTGCAGGACTGCTTGTATCGCACATGATATCACAAACAAGTAAACACGCTGCAGGACTGCTTGTATCGCACATTATATCACGCACAAGTAAACATGCAGCAGGACTGCTTGTATTGCACATATCACACACGGCGCAGGACTGCTTGTATCGCACATTATATGACACACAAGTACACACGCTGCAGGACTGCTTGTATCGCAGATGATATCACACACAAGAAAACACGCTGCAGGACTGCTTGTATCGCACATGATATCACACACAAGTACACACGCTGCAGGACTGCTTGTATGGCACATGATATCACGCACAAGTAAACACGCTGCAGGACTGCTTGTGTCGCACATGATTTCAGACACAAGTAAACATGCTGCAGGACTGCTCGTATCACACATGATATCACACACAAGTAAACACGCTGCAGGACTGCTTGTATCGCACATGATGTCACACACAAGTACACACGCTGCAGGACTGCTTGTATCGCACATGATATCTCACACACACTAGTGAACACGCTGTAGGACTGCTTGTATCGCACATATCACACAAGTAAATACGCTGCAGGACTGTTTGTATCGCACATGATATCACACAAGCACACACGCTGCAGGACTGCTTGTATCGTACATGATATCACACACAAGTAAACACGCTGCAGGACTGCTTGTATCGCAGATGATATCACACACAAGAAAACACGCTGCAGGACTGCTTGTATCGCACATAATATCAAGCACAAGTAACCACGCTGCAGGACTGCTTGTCTCGCACATATCATCACAAAATAGTAAACACGCTGCAGGACTGCTTGTATCGCACATTATATCACACACAAGTAAACACGCTGCAGAACTGGTTGTCTCGCACATGATATCACACATTTTACATGCAAGCACATATAGTTTGATACTGTTTTCTTGCTGATACTGGACTGTTAGTCCATATAATTATCAGATCAGGACAAACTACCATAACCTTAGTCTGATTTTTGGACTATGACAAGTTGTTGTCTTTAGATGACGCGTGTGAAACGTTGCAGTTTTAAGTGCAGGAAATGAGAAGAAGCTCATGTTGAAGCTTTTTTGCCATTAAGGTGTGTTCTTACTGTGCATTATTAGCTTGACAAATGGTCCCTCTGCTTCGGGGGAACACTTTTGTTTGCTCAGACTCAAATGAGCCACGTGGGAGACTGTGGCCCTTTCTTTTGTGCTCACATTCAATAAAGGAGATGTTTGGTGCTGCTCTGAAGGTAAAGCACTCATCAGGGAGACGCAAAGTCATCAGCGTGTCCGCTACAAAGATGGCGCTCCACGCACGGCGTAGCAGTCTGCAGTGTACGTGTACGATCTCTAGACCTGAGAACACTCCCTCACATTTCAAGTAAAATAACAAATTAATGACCAGCAGATGTTCTCATCAGAAGGATGCTGATCACTGCTCACAGACTTCATTGAAGGCCATCAGTGCTGGTAATGTTAATTGCCTGCAGTCCTCGTTATGGACCCTAAACTTCCACCTGGTCCTCCTCCGCCTTCATTTTACCTTCAAGCGGGCTCCCTCGCGATGAAAGTCGATCCTTTTATTCCACCAGAAGACAAAGGAGAAACGCTGGGCTTTAGAACTTGCAGAAACATCAGCAATGAAGCCTGGAGCTACACGGCGAGACAAAGACCACTTTTGTTCAGCAGCAAGAAGAAGACGAGTAAGAAAAAGGATAATCACACCGAGTGGAGATAAAAATCGGCTCCCAGAGGGAAGCGGGGAGACAAAGACAGATTGGCCTTATCGTCCTAAACAGCAACATGCGTGACAGGTTGATTTAAGAAGTCCTGAGATAATTAACACCTCAGCCTGATGTCAGCCTCTTCACCACGGCGGGCCGACAGTAAAGGACAAATCCCCCAAGTCCTGGCAATTCACATAGTGACTGACTCGACACACACGAGTGTCAAGTGGGTTTTCAGTTCAAGTCCCTGTCACGCTACAGTACCTACTAGGGTTGTCCCGATACCAATGTTTTGGTACCGGTACCGCTACCAAAATGTATTTCAATACTTTTCTAAATAAAGGGCACCACAAAAAAAGGCATTATTGGCATAATTTTACCAAAAAATCTAACGGTACATTTAACATATGCTTCTTATTGCAATCAGAGAACAAGTTTGGCCTTAAATAAAATAGTGAACATACTAGACAACTTGTCTTTTATTAGTAAGTAAGCAAACAAAGGCTCCTAATTTGTCTGCTGACATATGCAGTAACATATTGTGTCATTTACCATTCTATAATTTTGTCAAACATATGAGGGACAATCTGTAAACATTGATTATTAATCTACTTATTTACTGTTCATATCTGGTTATTTTTCATTTCAACATGTTCTATCTACACTTCTGTTAAAATGTAATAATCACTTATTCTTCTGTTGTTTGGATGATACCACAAATTTAGGTATCGTTCCGATACCAAGTAGTTACAGGATCATACATTGGTCATATTTAAAGTCCTCATGTGTCCATGGACGTATTTCCTGAGTTTATAAACATATTATGAATTTTGAAAAAAGGAAAAACAATTTTGTGGCGATAAAAATATCGATGTAATCATTGTAGTATCGACTAGATACGCTCTTGTACTTGGTATCATTACAGTGGATGTCAGGTGTAGATCCACCCATGGCATTTGTTTACATTCAGGAAGGGCGTCACCGCGACACACCTGAGCTACGGTGTGTAGTGAAACATGTTTAGCTATTCCTTGTCCTGCAGGGATGATACTTGTAAGAAACGTACTTTATTTGTCACCATGGAGGTGAGGATTTGTGATTTAGAAGTAACTAAAACACTGCCGACTTCAGATGGATTTTAGCTGCGAGCTAGCTAGCCATGTCTTAGAGCACCTCTTCCCGATGGCGTTTCAGTGTTATAGCTTCACCTTTATATTTAGTTTGTAGGCCAAAATGCGTCCGTTCTCCCTTTTCTGTCTACACACTGTCTGCTTGTAAGTACTTTGTGATTGTGCGCTGCCGAACATGTTCCTCTGCTCGTAAAACCAGCAGTGTCATGACGTGACGACGTGCCGTCATGCCCGTTTAAAAAAAAAAAAAGGGGGAACCTTTACTTTTCAAACAGAGTATAGTACCGTTTTTGATTAATTAGAATCGCAATACTATACGTACAACCCTTGTACCTACTGTATTTTCATTGTCCATTCTCACCAGGTGTCCTCCAAAAACATCCTTATTGCGGTCAAGCCAGAGTCTGTTCCCAATGGGTACTAGGTGCATCTCTAAAAGAAAAATGACCTGTACTTGCCTTGTTTTTCGGCTGTATGAACCATTCAATTCGCGAAAAAGATAAACCGTCACGCTCGAGCATGGCTGCTGTAGTTGTGACCCCAAGATGCAGGAGACAGGAGGACGACTTGCAGGTAAGATACTTTTGAATTATAACAGCATAGGAGAAACACACTAAAAGGCGGTAACAAAGACACAGACTTCAGGGCAGGCTGGCTTGGAAGCCTGATTGGCAACCATGAACAGGTGTGCTGAGGTTGTCAATCAGGGACAGCTGAGGGAAACCGCGCTCTGGCCAGAGTGGTGAAACCAGACAGGAAGTGAACAAAAATAAGAGCACTGGACAGGAAACAAATACAGAAATTTAGGAAACACAAGAACGTGTCAAAGCCGACACAACAGGTCGTGACATTAGCCCCTCCCCTAAATAACGGATACCAGACGTTTTTTAAGCTCAACAGTAAAAAGGTGCAAAAACAAGGGCCGGAGGAGGGTTGTCAAACAGCGGTCTTGGTCCTTGGCCGGCACTCCGGGCACGTGACCCCAAAGCTAGCGGGCAAAAGTAAATTGCCGATGGCAAGAGTGGCGTTGCTGCAGCTGGCGAGGGGGATTCAGGCTGCGGAGGTAAATGCATAAGTCCCAGGCAGCGCTGCTGCTGGTGTGCAGAACGCCCGTAAGGTGGGCACGCGGGGTGCACACCTTTGCTGCTGACGAGGACGAGAAGCACCTCTACCATACTTGCCAACCTTGAGACCTCCGATTCCGGGAGGTGGGGGGTGGGGCGGGGGCGGGGGCGGGGCGGGGTTGTGGTTTGGGGCGGGGGGCGTGGTTACGAGGGGAGGAGTATATTTACAGCTAGAATTCACCAACTCGAGTATTTCATATGTATTTCATATATATATATATATATATATATATATATATATATATATATATATATATATATATATATATATATATATATATATATGTACACTACCGTTCAAAAGTTTGGGGTCACATTGAAATGTCCTTATTTTTGAAGGAAAAGCACTGTACTTTTCAATGAAGATAATTTTAAACTAGTCTTAACTTTAAAGAAATACACTCTATACATTGCTAATGTGGTAAATGACTATTCTAGCTGCAAATATCTGGTTTTTGGTGCAATATCTACATAGATGTATAGAGGCCCATTTCCAGAAACTATCACTCCAGTGTTCTAATGGTACAATGTGTTTGCTCATTGGCTCAGAAGGCTAATTGATGATTAGAAAACCCTTGTGCAATCATGTTCACACATCTGAAAAAAGTTTAGCTCGTTACAGAAGCTACAAAACTGACCTTCCTTTGAGCAGATTGAGTTTCTGGAGCATCACATTTGTGGGGTCAATTAAACGCTCAAAATGGCCAGAAACAGAGAACTTTCATCTGAAACTCGACAGTCTATTCTTGTTCTTAGAAATGAAGGCTATTCCACAAAATTGTTTGTGTGACCCCAAACTTTTGAACGGTAGTGTATATGTATATATATATATATATATATATATATATATATATATATATCAATCAATCAATCAATCAATCAATCAGTCAATCAATGTTTATTTATATAGCCCTAAATCACAAAAGTCTCAAAGGGCTGCACAAGCCACAACGACATCCTCGGCACAGAGCCCACACAAGGGACGCCGATGTGAATGACTATGAGAAACCTTGGGGAGGATCACATATGTGGGTAACCCCCCCTCTAAGTACAGTCCCTAGTGGATCCAACATAACAGTGAGAGTCCAGTCCATAGTGGGGCCAGCAGACGACCATCCCGAGCGGAGACAGGTCAGTAGCGCAGAGACGTTCCCAACCGATGCACAGGCGAGCAGTCCACCCCGGGTCCCAACGCTGGACAGTCAGCACATCATCCATGTATATATATATATATATATATATATATATATATATATATATATATATATATATATATATATATATATATATATATATATATATATATATATATATATATATATATATCAATCAATCATCAATCAATGTTTATTTATATAGCCCTAAATCACAAGTGTCTCAAAGGGCTGTACAAGCCACAACGACATCCTCGGTGTCGAGTGGGTCTGACATAATATTGTGAAAGTCCAACACATCAGCGAAAGTCCAGTCCATGGTGGGGCCAGCGGGAACCATCCCGAGTGGAGACGGGTCAGCAGCGTAGAGATGTCCCCATCTGATGGACAGGCTAGCGGTCCACCCCGGAGCAGAGTAGAAAAGAAAAGAAACGGCAGATCAACTGGTCTAAAAAGGGAGTCTATTTAAAGGCTAGAGTATACAAATGAGTTTTAAGATGAGACTTAAATGCTTCTACTGAGGTAGCATCTCTAACTTTTACCGGGAGGGCATTCCATAGTATTGGAGCCCGAATAGAAAACGCTCTATAGCCCGCAGACTTTTTTTGGGCTCTGGGAATCACTAATAAGCCGGAGTTCTTTGAACGCAGATTTCTTGCCGGGACATATGGTACAATACAATCGTCAAGATAGGCAGGAGCTTGACCGTGTAGTATTTTATACGTAAGTAGTAAAACCTTAAAGTCGCATCTTAGGTGCACAGGAAGCCAGTGCAAGTGAGCCAGTATAGGCGTAATATGATCAAACTTTCTTGTTTTTGTCAAAAGTCTAGCAGCCGCATTTTGTACCATCTGTAATCTTTTAATGCTAGACATAGGGAGGCCCGAAAATAATACGTTACAGTAATCGAGACGAGATGTAACGAACGCATGGATAATGATCTCAGCATCGCTTGTGGACAAAATGGAACGAATTTTAGCGATATTACGGAGATGAAAGAAGGTATATATTATTATACATATAAATAAAATAAATACTTGAATTTCAGTGGTCCGGAGCCTATCCAGTAGATGGCAGTATTGTCCTGTTTAAGAGTGTCACAACATTGCTGTTTACGGCAGACGGACTGCTTTACGGTAGACCAAAACGTGACTGCTGTTGTTGTGTGTTGTTACCGCGCTGGGAAGACGTTAATGAAACTGCCTAACGATAAACCCACATAAGAAACCAAGAACTCGCCTTCGATCATTCTACAGTTATAACGTGATTGGGCAGGCACGCTGTTTATATCGTGGGAAAGCGGACGTGAAAACAGACTGTCCCCGCTGTCCCCACTCAGGTCCGCATTGAGCTGGAGGGGGCGTGGCCTCCAGCTCCGGCTGAATTCCGGGAGTTTATCGGGAGAAAATTTCTTCTGAGAGGTTATCGGGAGAGGCGCTGAATTCCAGGAGTCTCCTGGTAAAACCGGGAGGGTTGGCAAGTATGACCTCTACCGCTGTTGAGGAGGAGGAGGAGCACGGGCGATAGGTGGGCGCCTCCGGACGATAGTCTGGCATCCCTATATTTAATAAAGTATAGGGATCTATTCCATCGCATTGTTAGACTTTTTTGCTTGTATCCGCTTTTTGCAAGAAGATCTAGGCCCCTTGCGTACTCAGAGAGCACAACAGCCATCCTGGCTCGGTTGACCGCCCCTGCTTTTTTTCACTTCCGGGAAGAAGTCTGGCGACGGAACACAAGCAATTGGACACATTTGGCTGACCAGCGCACTTGTTAGATGTCCTTCTTGCAGTAATCACAAAGGGCTGCTGTGTTTCCTCAAACAAGCAGAAAGTTTGGTGTCCAAATGAATGAGTTTCTTCTGAGCTCAGAGGTTCCTTCATCACAGGACGATGAGGAGATAATGTGGAGGAGAAAGGAGAGAAGGTTTCCATTCAGGAGAAACATACTTTAGCTGAGCTAAGGCTTTTTTCAGGTTGTGATGAATTGGTGGCGACTTATTACGGTGTTGCAGCGCGGTGATATAATCTTAGCCCCTTCATAAATCCCCGTCCGTGTCCTTGTTTGAAATTTATTGCATGCTACAAAAACTTTTACTGCTGCCTTGGACACTTGCTGGTGTTTATTCAGGGGCCAGCCATCAGTTACAAGTTGGTTACACCGTTTGTTTGCTGATGCGTTGCTAATTGGATTCTGCGGGGCTCCTCGGAGGTCCAACTAAGCTCAATATGGAAGGCTGGCACCGGGAGCCAGGTTATTACATTTGTGGCACCTCCACACTGACCCTCAAGTCACGTTTTGAGTGCAAACATTAGAAGACGCCTTCGTGCCTCGCTCTGATTACACATCCTGCAGAGAACATCTTCCACGGAGACCAACGCTGGGCACATCTCATCTTCTCTCAATAACATTTCTCCAAGAGCTCGTTATTGCTGCTTTAAAGTAATAACATGCTAGCCTGGGAGAACGCTCGACGTACAGAAAGTCTTCAAACTTGAAACAAGACTTTTTGACTTGGGGCGTTTGATATGAAGACAGCGGTGTTCTGTTTGCTTCTTGTTTTGTGCCTCGCTTTCCACGCACCTGCTTCCTTCTGCCAGGCATTGTTTTTGCATCGGGCCACCAAGAGCGAGGATGGCAGGCTAATTTGTCACGTCTTCTCAGAGCCGACACATTTATTGGCCTCTCTCTTCACGAGAGTGCAAGAAAAGCCCGTAAAGCTCCTTGCGAAGAAGTCTATTACTGACACTGCGTATCATTTCCCATCTTCAATGACTTCCCTTTCTCCTGTGTCCTAATTTGCCGTGTTGGGGGATTGCTTGTTTTCTCAGCGTAATAGGCCATGCAGACGAGTAATGGCCACATTGCTGCATAGTTGCATTCTCTCTCATCTCCTCGCCGCCTCATTATTCCTCTCCTGCTATGTGCGAGGCCACGTCTCCACTTCATGCCGGTCAAATGGCTGCTGCGGGAGTCAGGGATGAACGCTTCATCTCCGGAGAAACCGAATGTGAACCAAAGCTTTCCTGTGTGCCGACCTCATAATTAAATTGGCACATTAAGTCTCTCACATTGCGCTGGATTTAATGAATATTCACCAGGCTCGATGTAAGCCTTGCTTAGTCGCCACGTCGACCTCATCAAGACTCTTGCATCCTCTTGTGTAGCACACTGACAACCTTTGACCTCAGCCGGCTGCCCTCTGGTGATACTTGACCCTTCTTTTAAATAAACTATTCTTTGCTAATGTTATACAAGCAGCTCCATCTTTTAAGTACATTTTTAACTTCAAAAAGTTCAGTTTTGGCAGATTTTTGCCAGTTCCAGGTGTTGTTCGCTGACTCTGACAGCTGACTCTTCCCACCCTGGACACAAACTATTCTCCCTTCTCCCCTCAGGCAGGAGACTACGGTCCATCCAGACCCACACCTCCCGCCACCTGAACAGTTTTTTCCCCTCGGCCATCAGGCACATGAACAATAACAAGATCTGATAGCTCAGTTACAGCTCATGTTATTCTATTCTGTGTTATATGTGTTTTATGTCGCACAATTGCACCAAGTAAAATTCCTAGTTTGTGAACCCGTTCTCAAACAATGGCAATAAAAACTATTCTGATTCTAATTCTGTTCTGTAACCAGTTCGTCCTAGATATTTCATCTGATTGCTTTCAAACTTTACCCAGACAGATTAGACATATGGAGGATGCTAAATTTCGAAGCGTTCAGGTTTTCATTATAGGACGCGGGTGAAGCATGGCGACCAAGATGATCTTTTTCCATAGAGCGTCAAAAAGTCACAACTTTACGTAGAGCAGGGGTCTAAAACTCTAAAACTTGACAAAAACAGACTATCGTTGAATCTTAGTAAAACTAAAATAATGCTATTTGGTAACAGTAGAAGAGAAAGTCAAACACAAATACAAATAGACGGAATAGAAATTGAAAGAGTAAACGAAACCAAATTTCTAGGTATAATGATTGATGATAAATTGAACTGGAAATCTCACGTAAAAAATATACAACATAAAGTTGCAAGAAACACGTCAATAATGAATAAAGCAAAACATGTTCTAGACCAAAAATCACTTCATATTCTCTACTGCTCACTAGTGTTACCATATCTGAGCTACTGTGTAGAAATATGGGGAAATAATTACAAAAGTACACTTCATTCATTAACGGTGTTACAAAAAAGATCAGTTAGAATAATACATCATGTTGGATATAGAGAACATACAAACCCTTTATTTATTGAATCAAAAATACTGAAATTCCACGACATAGTGAATTTGCAAACAGCTAAAATTATGCACAAAGCAAACTATAACCTGCTACCCAAGAATATACAACAATTCTTCTCAACAAAAGAGGAGAAATATAATCTTAGAGAAAAACGTAATTTAAAACATTTGTACGCACGTACAACACTTAAGACTTCAGTATATCAGTATGTGGAATTAAATTATGGAATGGATTAAGCAAAGCAATCAAACAATGTACTAATATGATCCACTTCAAGAAACTCTTCAAACTTAAAGTGTTTACAAAGTACAAAGAAGAATAACCATGACAAACATTCTCAATTTATTTCATCCATCCATTCATTCATTCTTAAAGTAATCTTATTTATCTCATCATATGAAATATGACTTACTTCACCAATTATTATTATTAAATTCTTACTATTATTTATTTTTATTGTGATTACTTATGGAGTTTATTGTGAAAAAATTGTGACCAGGAAGTGAACAAAAAGTTTTGCAACTGTTATGTAAAGAAAAGGGGTAGGATTAAATAAGCTCTGCTTCTTCCTACTCCTTTTCGAACATGTTGAAAAGAAACTGGAAATTGTGATGCATCATGTTGTATGCTTGCATGTTCGAAATAAACTCAAACTCAAACTCAAACTAGTTAGCCTGTAAAAAAAACAAAAAAAAATCTAACTAAAACTAGCAGCTCAGTCACCAGAATTTTACCGTACAATGTATGTATGTTAGTTTTTACACCAAGTTATTGTAAATTGAAAAATCTGCACCACTGCTGTTTTTACATAAACATTCTGGTGAAATCGATCCACTGGGCACAGGGGTTAATGTGCCTCACAATACGAAGGTCCTGAGTTCAATCCCGGGCTCGGGATCTTTCTGTGTGGAGTTTGCATGTTCTTCCCGTGACTGCGTGGGTTCCCTCCGGGTATTCCGGCTTCCTCCCACTTCCAAAAACATTCACCTGGGGATAGGTTGATTGGCAACACTAAATTGGCCCTAATGTGTGAATGTGACTGTGAATGTTGTCTATCTGTGTTGGCCCTGCGATGAGGTGGCAACTTGTCCAGGGTGTACCTCGCCTTCCGCCCGTCCATCCATCCATTTTCTACCGCTTTTCCCTTTTCGGGGTCGCTGGGGGTCGCTGGAGCCTATCTCAGCTGCATTCGGGCAGAAGGCGGGGTACACCCTGGACAAGTCGCCACCTCATTACAGGGCCAACACAGATAGTAGGCAGCTGAAATAGGCTCCAGCAGCCCCCGCGACCCCGAAAGGGACAAGCGGAAGAAAATGGATGGATTCTGGTGACTGCAGTTCTACTTTTTTTTACCGTAAAATCTATGTTCCTTGTTTTTACAGTGCATTGCTGTAAACAGAAATATGGTCCCACTGAGGATTTTGCAGTAAAATCTTAGCGGCTGAGCTGCCAGCTTTTTACCATAAAATCTATGGCCATTTTTTTTTACAGTGCATTATTACGAATTGAAAAACAGTACCACTGTTATTTTTACTACAAAATTCTAGCGACTGAGCTACTTTTTTTTCCCATAACATCTATGTTCCCTGTTTTTACAATGCGTTACTGTAAATGGAAAAAATGGTACCACTGATGATTTTACAGTTGAGCTGCCAGGTTCTTACAGAAAATTATTTTTTACAGTGTAGCCTTGCGGACATGCCGTCAATGACTTTGCAGCTTGAAAGAGGTCATTATGAATCATTCATTCATTAGTCCTCTTGAACGTCAAGGCGCGTAGAGCCAACCGTCTCTCCGTTTGGGTCTATTGTGGGCAACGAGTTGAGCTTGTGCCAGAGTCACGTTATAGGCTTTAAGGTCCTGGGCTATTACATCCAGCCAGCGGGTGCTGGGGGCACCTCTGGGTCGTCTCCAGCCGGCTTGCTGGAGATTGAAAGCTAGGATGGTACTAGTTGTATGTTCCACGGATGACGTGGCCATACCAGCGTACCTGCGAGATAGGATGCTAGGAGCTTTTGGGTTTGGTCTCTCAAAGTCTGGTATGTGACTGGCTGGCTCTTCCTGAGGGCCCTGATATCAAAACCATCAAGCCTGGGCGCCAGGGTGATATTTAGCGGCCATGTTTTGGAGCCGTACAGGAGAACGGAGATGGCAGAGGATTGTAGACCCTAAGCTTTGTCTCCCGTGATATGTGCTGGTGTCGCCACAGTGGTCTCCAAAGGGACTGCATGACAGAGGCTGCTCGGGCACGGCGTCTGTCAGTTTCAGGGTTAAGGCATTGTCGACATTGTCGAGCCCAGGTATTTAAAAGTGGAAACAAAGTGGACAGGGGTCCCGTCAAAAAAGAGGGGTGATGGATCAGTATGAATATGTATTACATTTTGTAACCACCCTTTGGCCGGCCAAACAAAATGACACGACAAGCCAAATTTGGTCCGCTGGCCCCATTTTGGGCATCCCTGCTCCAAAGGGTCAATAACTATCAAGCGGACACCCAGCAGGCACAAGACATTGAGTTTGTTGAATTAGGTCCTGACATTGAGCAACTCAAACCTAACATTGAAACAACATGCTTTTTGACGACGTTTAATCAACGTTGGGTTCTGACGTTGATTTGATCATTGAATTTTGGTCACTTGCCATCCAATATTTTACAACACAAATACAACGTTGAAACAACATGCTTTTTGACGTTTATTCAATGTCAGGTTGGGATATTGATTTGACCATTGAAATGTGGTTATTTCCCAACCAACAACGTGGATCCAACATTAGACACGAATGTTGACCCGCCGAAGAATATCAGTGCTGAAAGTAACCACATTCCGAAATTGAAAACGCTCATCAAGGTCCACAGAATCTTCCAGTCGGACGAAGAACAGCTTTGATGAAGACTCGATGGTGCTTTTATACATGAAGACTGTAACATGCTGAAGTACGCCGCTGTTTCCATGGCGATGTGTCCTGACTTTTATGGTCCTCTGAGCACAAAGACACAGTTGCCTTGACCTCGGTAGGCCTGTCTAAATGACACCAATTGGCCTAATATGAGAGAGGCCAGGATGCTGCCGTGCGGTTCAATTTAGGCAAACACGGTGAAATGATTCGTTTCTCCGCGTCTGCGTGGCCACACTAATTGTCCTGGCAGAGGCAGCGCATTCCCATGTGGACGCATTATTAGCCCAGCCCGCGGGAACTTTCATGGGAACAACATGTTCGTCTCCAGAGTGGAGTTACCTGCAGCCATGCAGCATTGCGTTGGAGAAAGGGGAGAAATCCAATGTTCCCGCATAAATCACGGCTCAGGTCAGGTTCAGAAACTCTGGTCAACTCTGAGGAAAATGAATCATTTATCAGCTCGACTGCACTAAGCTGTGTGTGTGTGTGTGTGTGTGTGTGTGTGTGTGTGTGTGTGTGTGTGTGTGTGTGTGTTCTGGCAATGCTTACTTAATGGGGACATCGCTCTGTTTACACAGTTACCTTTAGGGGACCTCTGACGGTATGGGGACAAAAAAACAGGTCCCCTGAAGGGAAACCTTTTTAAATGATAGTCAGATCCATTCTGAAGATGCCTAAGTGATTTTTAAGCTTTGGCCCATAAAACATGTTTACTGGTTATTTTGAGTGTGAGACATTTGCACAGCAGAGGACAGCTGTTGTACTGTATTCTGAGGATCATGTCATATTTACTTTGAACTTCTTTTTTTCTTAAATGGTCCTCAGTAGTCACGTACACATTTGTGTGAATTTTGCAAAATTATTTAAATTTGGTCCCCATGAACCATATTAACTCTTTTTCCCCAGGATCCCCAATACAGAGATTTAAAGACGTTTATGAGCTAACTGGGCAGTGGCCATTTTACCTCATTTTTTTATGCCTCCACAACCTGTAGAAAGGGTGGTCCTTAAATTTTCCTGAGGGAACTCTCCTGAAGGAATCAATAAAGTACTATCTATCTATCTATCACCACAAGTGATGATCAAAAACTTGGTCCCCATTCCAAATGATAACCAGTATGTGTGTGTGTGTGTGTGTGTGTGTGTGTGTGTGTGTGTGTGTGTGTGTGTGTGTGTGTGTGTGTGTGTGTGTGTGTGTATGTGTGTGTGTGTGTGTGAACATACTTCAAGGTGATTGTCAACAGTCACTTAGGCTCCGTTTACACTGGACACCAAGTATGATTATTTTTTGCCCTCAAGTGACACATTAGCTATCATTTAATGAATGTCCTATCGTGGCAACAACATGATGACAAATTGTTAGTGGCTCTTGGACTGCTTTTGTGTATTTGCATATTGTGCGCGTGATACAGTGATGATGACAAGCTTGACTAATTTTCTTGGGCCGACGAGCAATTTGTATTAAATATAAGTAGTAGGGGTGCACAAGAAAAGGTATTCACATCTGAATCGCAACCTGGTTCTAAATCCATTCATCCATCCATCTTCTTCCGCTTATCTGAGGTTGGGTCGTGGGGGCAGCAGCCTAAGCAGAGAAGCCCAGACTTCCCTCTCCCCAGGCACTTCGTCCAGCTCAATCCGGGGGATCCCCAGGCAGCTGGGAGACATAGTCCCCCCAACATATCCTGGGTCTTCCGCGTGGCCTCCTACAAGTCGGACGCACCCTAAACACCTGTGACCAGATGCCCGAAGCAGTGGCTTTACTCTGAGCTCCTCCTGAATGACGGAGCTTCTCACCTTATCTCTAAAGGAGAGCCCCGTCACCTGACAGAAGAAAACTAATTTCTCTCGCTTGTACCTGTGATCTTGTTCTTTCGGTCATTACCCAAAGCTAATGACCATAGGTGAAGATATGAACGTAGATCGGCCCATAAATCGAGAGATTTGCCTACCGGCTCAGCTCCTTCTTCACCACTCCGGACCGATACAGGGTCCGCATCACTGCAGACGCTGCACCTATCCGCCTGTCGATCTCACAATCCACTCTTCTCTCACTCGTGAACAAGACCCCAAGGTACTTAAACTAATCCACTTGGGGAAAAATCTCCTCCCCATCCTGGAGATGGCACTCTACCCTTTTCTGGTTCTACATCGATTCATAATTTTCGAAAATCGATTCAAAGGGGACCTATTGCGCAAAAGCAACTTTTCTTACCCATTGGTACCTGCTGTTGTGTATTTGGGATCTGCATACGTCCCGAAAATTTGAACCGTGCAGGCATTGCGGAGATGTTTTAAAACAATCTTGCCTTCCTTCATACTTTCATGAAAAAAGCTGTTTGGAAATTTCTCATTTGGTGACTTTTTACGTATTAACCAAATAGGGTATAGATTTACCCACAGTGCTTTGCGCAGGTCCGCCATTGTAGTCAATCAGGTCCTTCTTTTACTCTATCTTTTTGTTGTGGGGCAGACTGGCTCGTACATGCACATGCATCCTCCGCTGTTGCCATTTTGAATAAAAAAGTAGCGTGTGGTTCGTACTGATATCTGTCAGTAGACTCGCTATGGAAGCACTAAAAACTACAATATGGCTGACGGGGAGAAGAGGAGGCACATAAATAAGAACGCCCACAAAACGGCGCATCCTGAAGAGACGGCCAGAATGCGGCTTGAAGATGGTCTGTAAAACATAATCAATGCAACATTTTGACCAAAGAACCACCATTACATGTTATGTAGACCACAAGGAAGTGTTTTAAATGCAGAAACAAACATTTTATAAATCAAAGTAGGACCCGTGTGTGTGCGTGTGCGTGCGTGTGTGCGTGTGTGTGTGTGTGTGTGTGTGTGTGTGCGTGCGTGCGTGCGTGCGTGCGTGCGTGCGTGCGTGCGTGCGTGTATACGTGTATATATAAATATACACATGTGTGTGTATAGAGAGAGAAATGTGTGTATATACAGTATATATGTGTGTGTATATTTATAGATTTGTGTGTGTATATATAGATGTGTGTATATACATGAATATATGTGTGTACAGTGTATATGTGTATGTGGTTATATATATTCGTATATGTATGTATATGTATGTGTGTATATATGTATGTGTGTATTTGTATATGTATGATTATATTATATATGTTTTTTTTTAATTTTTTACATACCCTGGGAGAATTTATGATTTCTTGGCCATTCTTCAGAGAATATGAATGATAACACAAAAACCTTTCTTCCACTCATGCTTAATAGTTGTGTGAAGCTATTTATTGGCAAACAACTGTGTTTACTCTTTTTAAATCAAAATGATAAAAGAAAGTACCCAAATGACCCGGATCAAAAGTTTACATACCCCAGTTACTTTGATCTGATAACATACACAAAAGTTGACACAAACAGGTTTGAATAGCTAATCAAGGTTCCAATCCTCACCTGTGACCTGTTTGTTTGTAATTAATGTGTGTGTATAAAAGGTCAGTGAGTTTCTGGGCTTCTGACAGACCATTGCATCTTTCATCCAGTGCTGCACAGATGTTTCTGGATTCTGAGTCATGGGGAAGGCAAAATAATTGTCGGAGGATCTGCGAGAAAAGGTAAAGACTGCATAAAACAGGAAAGAGGTACAAAAAGATATCCAAAGAATTGAGAATGCCAATCAGCAGTGTTCAAATGCTGATTAAGAAGTGGAAAATGAGGGATTCAGGTAGACCAGCAAAGATTTCAGCCACAACTGCCAGGAAAATTGTTCGAGATGCAAAGAAAAATCCACAAATAACTTCATCTGAAATACAGGACTCTCTGAAAAATTGTGGTGTGGCTGTTTCAAGATGCACAATAAGGAGGCACTTGAAGAAAAATAGGCTGCATGGTCGAGTCGCCAGAAGAAAGCCATCACTCCAAATTACTTTGTTCGAGAAGTTTTGAGGCTTGTCTCTGTGCTGTTTGGCGTAATGTAAGCGGGATACACATTTGCGCAGAAATGGCTTTCTTCTGGCGACTCGACCATGCAGCCCATTTTTCTTCAAGTGCCTCCTTATTGTCAAACGAGTCTTTGGCATGGCTACAGCATCGTTTCCCTGACCGACTGATCAGCCGCAGGTGTGACCCGGAGTGGTCGCCGCATTCACCGGACTTGAACGCCCCAGATTTTTATCTGTGGGGTTACCTTAAGGACAGGGTGTATGGCAACAACCCCCAGACTATCCCTGATCTGAAGGCAGCAATCACAGCAGCAGTAAGAGCGATCCCAAGGGAAGAATGTGTGAGGGTCATCGAGAACTTTTCCCGCCGGATCCAAATGTGCTTGCAGCAATGGGGAGCTCATTTAGAGCACATTTTTTGACAATTAAACAAAGAGTTTTTGTGGTACAGACTTGAAACTTTACAGATGTCTGCTACATAGACTTAACCTAATGTAGCTGAATTTTTGTGTCAATCTAAATAACATTTTGGAAGTTGTTCGATTTTTATTGATGAACGTTTTTTTTGTGTCACCCTGTATACTGAAAAGCAGCGGGCCCAAAATAGATCCTTGTGGCACACCCAAATCACAATATATTACGTCTGATTTTACACCATTTGAACACATTGTTGTCGCAATTCAAGATATGATTTAAACCAATTTATGGTTTGTTTTGATACATTAAATTGTTCTAATTTTGTCATCATAACTGGGTGATTTACAGTGTCGAAAGCTTTTTTAAAGTCTAAAAATACTGCTCCAACATACTTACCCTTGTCCAAACTACATTTGATCACTCCAGTGAAGTGGCACACAGCCCTTTCAGTAGAATGTTTGGGCCGGAATCCAAATTGTTTAGGATTTAGTGAATTATTTTCCTCTAAATGAGTCATCAATTGTTCAGCCACCAGCTTCTCAAATACCTTTGAAATCAGAGGCACAATTGAAATTGGTCGATAATTGCATGCTTCATCTGCTGCACCAGACTTAAAAATTGGTGTCACAACAGCTGTTTTAAAACTTTGTGGGAATTCACCATTTTTAATGGATAGATTTACTAAATGTAATATGGGTTATGATAATATTGTAGCATGCTTTTTTTTTTTTTTATCAAAGAGGTGTCTGTATTAACTAGAGCGCAATTTTGATTTTTGGGGTTTGGTTTTTTGACTAAAGAGTTTTGTTCGCGTTTTTTGATGTGTGTGTCAAATTTGGTGAGTTTTGAAGCATGTTAAGGGGGTCAAAGTAGTGCGCAAAGCTGCGGAAGAAAAAAGAAAGAATAATAATAATAAAACCTTACAATTTCAATAGGTCCTTTCGTCCCATTGCAAAAGGACTCCCGTTGGGATTCCTTTTACATGGGCCGTGCGGGCCCTAAATATATATTTTGCTTTTGAATTGTTCAGATGGCTAATAATTTCATGTATGTTGTTTTGTTTAGCCAATGTTATGTGAAAAGATGAGGGTGAATCTTCTGTATCATTGCATGGTAGTGGTCTTGGGATAAAACTGTCCGCAAGTTGTTGAACAGAATTAACAAAATATAAATTCAATTCATTTGCAATTTCTGAAGCATCATTACTAAACATTCCATTAACAAGTAGATTTGCGATTGGTTGATTTATTGATATGTTTCCAAATGAGTGAAGTATTTCCTTGAGAATCAGCATGAAGTAAAAAGACTGGGACTTTCTCAGTTCACTAACCACTTTATTTCTTAGTCCATTAAAAACCAGTATATCTGTTTGTAGCTTAGTTTTTTAAAGATATTTTCAGTGCCAAGTCCCACTTTTTCATAAGTTGAATAATGGCATTGTTTATGAACTCGTTAGTTTACTGGGATGCTCACTCGTCCTTTATTTAACTGCTAACTTTGTCAGTGTTCCAATAACATCAATACTAGCTCAAATGTTTTGTCATGTCATCGAATTGAACGCAGGCTGGGAAGTATCAACAAGCTGAGGTATGAAGATTGTGTATTAGATGCGGGAGGTATCACTCCTGTTTATTTGTGTTGGCCAAACTGTTGCACTGAACCACATGGTGTTGTTGGAGAAGAACAAAGCGTGTTTGACTTTATCTTCATTAGCCAAACTGATTTTTGGTTTGCATTGACATCAAAAGTAAACACCATGTTTTTTACATTACATTTCAGAAAGTAATTACTTTAAAAAACATTTTTAACAAGTTTTATAGTGTATTGCATACTTGCCAACCCTCCCGTTTTTAGCGGGAGACTCCCGGTATTCAGCGCCTCTCCCAATAACCTCCCGGCAGAAATTTTCTCCCGACAAACTCCCTGTATTCAGCCGGAGCTGGAGGCCACGCCCCCTCCAGCTCTATGTGGACATTCTGTTCTCACGTCCGCTTTCCCACAATATAAACAACTTGCCAAAATGATATACTCATTCATGAACAGAGAAGTTAAACAGGACAATGCTTCCATCTACTGGATAGCCTCCGGAACACTGAAATTCAAGTATTTATTTTATTTATATGTATAATAAAAAAAAAAATATATATATATATATATATATATATATATATATATATATATATATATATATATATATATATATATATATATATATATATATATATACATATATATATATATATATATATATATATATATATATATATATATATATATATATATATATATATATATATATATATATATATATATATATATAGCTAGAATTCACTGAAAGTCAAGTATTTCATACACATATATATATATATATATATATATATATATATATATATATATATATATATATATATATATATATATATATATATATATATATATATATATATATATATATATATATATAAATATATATATGTATATATATATGTATATATGTATATATATATATGTATATATGTATATATATATATATATATATATATGTATATATATATATATATATATATATATATATATATATATATATATATATATATATATATATATATATATATATATATATATATATATATATATATATATATATATATATATATATATATATATATATATATATGAAATACTTGAGTTTGTGAATTCTAGCTGTAAATATACTTTCCTCTTAAAGGCCTACTGAAACCCACTACTACCGACCACGCAGTCTGATAGTTTATATATCAATGATGAAATCTTAACATTGCAACACATGCCAATACGGCCGGGTTAACTTATAAAGTGACATTTAAAATTTCCCGGGAAATATCCGGCTGAAACGTTGCGGTATGATGACGTATGCGCGTGACGAAGTCAGTTTAACGGAAGTTATGGTACCCTATACAAAAAGCTCTGTTTTCATTTCATAATTCCACAGTATTCTGGACATCTTTTGCAATTTGTTTAATGAACAATGAAGGCTGCAAAGAAGACAGTTGTAGGTGGGATCGATGTATTAGCAGCGGACTACAGCAACACAACCAGGAGGACTTTGTTGGAGAGCAGACGCGCTAGCCGCCGACCTCACCTTGACTTCCTACGTCTCCGGGCCGCCAAACGCATCGAGTGAAGTCCTTCGTCCTTCCGCCGATCGCTGGAACGCAGGTGAGCACGGGTGTTGATGAGCAGATGAGGGCTGGCTGGCGTAGGTGGAGAGCTAATGTTTTTAGCATAGCTCTGTGCGGTCCGGTTGCTAAGTTAGCTTCAATGGCGTCGTTAGCACAGCATTGTTAACCTTCGCCAGCCTGGAAAGCATTAACCGTGTATTTACATGTCCACGGTTTAATAGTATTGTTGATTTTCTATCTATCCTTCCAGTCAGGGGTTTATTTTTTTTGTTTCTATATGCAGTTAAAGCACGATGCTATCACGTTAGCTCGTAGCTAAAGCATTTCGCCGATGTATTGTCGTGGAGATAAAAGGCACTGAATGTCCATTTTGCGTTCTCGACTCTCATTTTCAAGAGGATATAGTATCCGAGGTGGTTTAAAATACAAATCCGTGATCCACAATAGAAAAAGGAGAAAGTGTGGAATCCAATGAGTCAGCTTGTACCTAAGTTACGGTCAGAGCGAAAAAAAATATGTATTTCACTGCATTCTAGTCCGTCACTCTAACGTTCCTCGTCCACGAATCTTTCATCCTCGCTCAAATTAATGGGGTAATGGTCCGAATCGCTCTAGCTGCGTTGAAAACAATAGGAAAATATGAGGGAGTGAACAACTGACAAAATCACGCTACTTCCGGTAGGGGCAAGGTTTTTTTTTATCAGAGACCAAAAGTTGCGAACTTTATCGACGTTGTTCTATACTAAATCCTTTCAGCAAAAATATGGCAATATCGCAAAATGATCAAGTATGACACATAGAATGGATCTGCTATCCCCGTTTAAATAAAACAATTTCATTTCAGTAGGCCTTTAACCACGCCCCCAATCACCCACTGAAAACATGTTTTATATTCTAGTTTCTTCAAAATAGCTATCCTTTGCTCTGATCACTGCTTTGCTCACTCTTGGCATTCTCTCGATGAGCTTCAAGCACACCTGTGAAGTGAAAACCATTTCAGGTGACTACCTCTTGAAGCTCATCAAGAGACTGCCAAGAGTGTGCAAAAAAGTAATCAGAGCAAAGGGTGGCTATTTTGAAGAAACTAGAATATAAATCATGTTTTCAGTTATTTCAGCTTTTTTTTTGTTAAGTACATAACTCCACATGTGCTCATTCATAGTTTTGATTGCTTCAGTGACAATCTACAATGTAAATAGTCATGAGTATAAAGAAAACGCATTGAATGAGAAGGTGTGTCCAAACTTTTGGCCTGTACGTGAGTGTATGTGTGTGTGTATGTGTGTGTATATATGTAGCTTTAATGTGGTAAGCTACTTTTGCTGTGTAGCTTGTAGTGTAGCTTGCTACAATTCTCTGGGGATAACTTCCGGTACAGCTTAGCTACATTAGCTAAAATTCGTTCCATCTTGTCCACTAGCGACGCTGAGATCATTATTCATGCGTTCGTTACGTCTCGTCTCGATTACTGTAACGTATTATTTTCGGGCCTCCCTATGTCTAGCATTAAAAGATTACAGATGGTACAAAATGCGGCTGCAAGGCTTTTGACAAAAACAAGAAAGTTTGATCATATTACGCCTATACTGGCTCACTTGCACTGGCTTCCTGTGCACTTAAGATGCGACTTTAAGGTTTTACTACTTACGTATAAAATACTACACGGTTTAGCTCCAGCCTATCTCGCCAATTGTATTGTACCATATGTCCCGACAAGAAATCTGCGTTCAAAGAACTCCGGCTTATTAGTGATTCCCAGAGCCAAAAAAAAGTCTGCGGGCTATAGAGCGTTTTCTATTCGGGCTCCAGTACTCTGGAATGCCCTCCCGGTAACAGTTAGAGATGCTACCTCAGTAGAAGCATTTAAGTCCCATCTTAAAACTCATTTGTATAATCTAGCCTTTAAATAGACCCCCCCTTTTTTAGACCAGTTGATCTGCCGTTTCTTTTCTTCTCTCCTCTTCTCCCCTGTCCCTTGCGAGGGGGAGTTGCATAGGTCCGGTGGCCATGGATGAAGTGCTGGCTGTCCAGAGTCGGGACCCCGGGTGGACCACTAGCCTGTGCATCGGTTGGGGACATCTCAGCGCTGCTGACCCGTCTCCGCTCGGGATGGTTTCCTGTTGGCCCCGCTGTGGACTGGACTCCCGCTGATGTGTTGGATCCACTGTGGACTGGACTTTCACAATGTTATGTCAGACCCACTCGACATCCGTTGCTTTCGGTCTACCCCTAGAGGGGGGGGGGGGGGGGTTACCCACATTTGCGGTCCTCTCCAAGGTTTCTCATAGTCATTCACCGACGTCCCACTGGGGTGAGTTTTTCCTTGCCCGTATGTGGGCTCTGTACCGAGGATGTCGTTGTGGCTTGTACAGCCCTTTGAGACACTTGTGATTTAGGGCTATATAAATAAACATTGATTGATTGATTGATTTAATCGAGAGTAACTTGTAGCTTAGCTTAGTACATTTTCCTAGTAGCTTGCCCATCGCTGGCCATCAATAGCGTTCAACAGATAACTGCACGTTAGAGTTCACATTTATATGCTACATCCTCAGGTTGACTTTATGAGAAGATGCGCGGCAAACAAGAGGAACGTGGCGCGTGAAAGGAAGTGCAGGAATGACTTGCCACTTTCATCAGCGCTCCCAGCAGTATAGAACACACTGTGTCACGTTCACAATGTCCCGTACAGTAACGCTGTGCGCGGCGAACACTCATCAGATTGTGCAAATGTAAAAATGTGACACTTTCTTTTTCATGGTGTGATCGTGGAGAGACGAGCGTGAAGCTCATAGTCCATCCTTTGTTTGTGCTCAGTGTGAGCATCCGTGAAGAGGGAAGCGAGGCCGAAGGCAAGACGGCGAGCGGCGTGGGCGCCAAATGACATCGGCGTGGTGTTCAAGGACATCCTGAGGTAACCAAGGAGCTCACGCTGCTCTCCAACTCGCTAGGGCCTTCATCGTGGACGTCTCTCTCCATTGTTCTGCCTTGACGCGGGAACCTCCGCCCACAAGGGCCAAAAGATGAACACATACCGTTGCTAAGCTGCGGCGCCTGTTGTGATGTTCATACTCGGAGGACGCCTGTAGAGCCGCAACGCTCGGCCATTAATCACGCGTATCTTAAATTAGAGGCCCATCCGATGAAAGTTTAATGACTTAACGATCACTGCGAGCAAAATGGGTCAGTTCAGCACCAAATAGTCACAGAATCAAAACACGGCTGCTCTTTATTCTGCCAACATCAGTGCGGCTGATGGAAATCCGATGCACGAAATCTGTAAAAAGGTTAAAGACGGCAGCGAAAAAAGGTTATTAAAATAATCACAAGGCCAAACGCTGAAATGGATGAACGTGCTTAATTAGATGAAAAGCAAACAGAAATGCATCACAATAAAACATTTACGAGTAAAAAAACAACTCTTTAAAGGGGAACTGCACTTTTTTTGGAATTTTGCCTATCGTTTAGAATCACTATAAAAGACATGACGTCGGATGTACATACAGGGTGATTCAAAAAGAATATGCCAAAATCATCACACATTTATTCAGTTCTAAAGCATTGCAATAGACTGACTGAATGAATGGTCATTTGATTTAGTTATCCAAGTTTTATTGTTACAATTTCACCGTTGTGGTCATGTAGTCCTTCAAGATCACATGTTTATTTACCCTCTATATGGCGACTCCTCAACAGAAGGCGTTTTGTGTGCTTAAGTTTGTGAAAAGAAATGCCATTGTCACGTTGCAGCTTGCTTTTAGAACAGAATTGGGTAAAAACGTATAAAGCATGAAATACATACTCAAAGTTATGTACAACACAAGCGTTCAAGCTAGGTTTTCTATTGTATTCCATTTTTTAAATATTGAGTGATAATTTTGGCGTATTCTTTTTGAATCACCCTGTATTTTTTTAACACATTCTAATCAAACGTAAATAAAAGTCAGTTTACAGCAGAGCCAATTGAAGGTCCTCTATTCCGCCCACAAAACCCGATTAAAAAAAACAATCAAAAAACCGCTAAAATACTCCATTTACATTTTGTGACTTGAATATTAACCGAGTATTAGTGATATTGTTATTATAAGCGCTAACGCAGACAAACTATTAGGGTTGTGGGAAAAAATCGATTTGAATTCAAATCGCAATTCTCACGATGTGCGATTCAGAATTGATTCTCATTTTTTTTAAATCAATTTTTTTTAATTTTAATTTTTAAATTTTAATTAAAATTGTATTTTTTATTTTTTTTAAAATTAATCAATCCCACAAAACAATACACAGCAATACCATAACAACGCAATCTAATTCCAAAACCAAACCCGACCCAGCAACACTCAGAACTGCAATAAACAGAGCAATTGAGAGGAAACACAAACACGACATAGAACAAACCAAAAGTAGTGAAACAAAAATGAATATTATCAACAACAGTATCAATATTAGTTACAATTTCAACATAGCAGTGATTAAAAATCCCTCATTGACATTATCATTAGACATTTATAAAAAAAAAAAAAAAAAAGAACAATAGTGTCACAGTGGCTTACACTTGCATCGCATCTCATAAGCTTGACAACACACTGTGTCCAATATTTTCACAAAGATAAAATAAGTCATATTTTTGGTTCATTTAATAGTTAAAACAAATTTACATTATTGCAATCAGTTGATAAAACATTGTCCTTTACAATTATAAAAGCTTTTTACAAAAATCTACTACTCTGCTTGCATGTCAGCAGACTGGGGTAGATCCTGCTGAAATCCTATGTATTGAATGAATAGAGAATCGCTTTGAATCGGGAAAAAAATCATTTTTGAATCGAGAATCGTGTTGAATTGAAAAAAAAAATTGATTTTGTATCGAATCGTGACCCCAAGAATTGATATTGAATCGAATATTGGGACACCCAAAGATTCACAGCCCTACAAACTATAGTGGCGACGTGATCACAACCTTGCGTGCCAATGTTGACATCATCGAGAGGTAAGCTGCTTCTTTGTTTCCTTGCTCGCCAAACTTTATTGTGGATCATAAACCATGCCTCTCACCTGGATAGTAGAAGGATGAGTACATATTCCAACAAGTTGGTGCACTTTGACAGCCAATTTAGCCATGCCACGCCTACACCAATTTATCATCACCCCATCAGTTTAGTATCCATCTCTGATCACCTAAATTGCAGAAATCCCAGCTAGATTGGCTATGGCGTAGGGCAATTTTCGCCGCTAAGCTCTGCCCACTACGACTAGGTAGAGACGGGTACTTACCAATTAGGCACTTCACTGTGTCATTGTCATCATTTCTACCAAAAAATATCAAGATCTGAATTTGTGTAAACGTTTTGTGTGTTGGCGAACCATCGGAGTAAAGTTTGCCGCCATGCCACGCCCACATCTTATGGTGTAGGAAAATTTTGTTTGCAATTTATCATCGCCTATATGTGAATTATCTGTAATTTAAACCGTGCCTCATTTCGTCAAAGTCCTTAGGAGGAGTTCGCTAAAGAACCACCCCTTTTTTTCGCCGAAAAATGGAAGACGAAAACCAAGATGGACGACTTCCTGTTCGTTTTCAGATATGGGTTCTTGAGACTTTTATGTGCGCCATGATAGACGTCTTTGCCGATTTTCGTGTCGACGCGTGGTACTGGTGAGGGGGAGGGGCTAATGTTTTCAAATTTTGAAGGTGGCGCTAGAGAGCCAATTTTGTAATTTCATTTTCGGGACCAACAAAATATAAAATATCTTGCCATACTTGACGCGCTTGCAAAATATGGGCATATTTGGGGCGTCCAAACGTACAGAAGAAAAACCACGGCAATTTCAATAGGGCCCTTGCTCTGCGGGGCTTGCTCCGCTCCTAATAATCCATAAAAAATGTTTCATTTAATGAATGCGGTAGCTTGTCCACAAATGATACGGATAGCAGATGACAAATTGTAAATGTAAGCATGTACATACAGAAATGACCAGTGTTTGGAAAATTACTTGTAAAAATTAATTTATTATAGTTACTTAGTTGCCAAACAAATAATTGAATTATTAATTAATTACTAGGGAAAGTAATTATTGTTACTTCAAATGTAAAAAAAAAAATTACTTAAAATATCTGGCATATGCAGTTGAAAGATGTTACATGAAAGTAGAGTGTGTGCTTTTAAAGGTGGCGCCTGTTGCTAAGTGAGAGAGACAGCAGTGTTTGTTAGCTCTTGCACGATGGCAGCTGTGTTGAATCTTTTCACTTGATTGTGTTACCTCTGGTTAATAAAGAGAGTGTATGTGCTTCCATGGCTGTTATACCCACAAACTGGGTATTTTTTGATCGCAAGCTTGTCACTTCAATTATTGATTTGTGGTACGTTATTCCCAGTGAGTGGTAGTAAAAGTGTGTATGAGCGTGTGTTGTTTGCTGTGTGATGTCGCCTCTTCCTGTTTGATATCAAGTTAATTTCAGTGTGGTGCTGGTTGTTGCTTTCAGTAGAAAAAATATATTTCCTGTATTGAACTTGCTGTGCTTCTGACGCTGTCATGTTTACATAAAACCACATCGAAAGTCGCGTGCCACGTTACATCAAACGTATCGGTAACGGCGATTTAATGTACTTAAAAGTGGTTTTCTACACCAAAATTAGTCTATTCAACTTCTTCCTCTTCTTCTCCAGATTTTTGCGCGCTCTACCTTCCACATTTTTCACCCTATTCAAACCGTTCCAACTTCAAACTGTTCAGCCTATTCGGGAATCGTGGGCTTTCCCTTGAGACATTCCAAACATTCCCAGATTTCCCACAATTCCAGGTTTTCCGGGATGTTTTTCCCGTTCAAAATGAATTGGCCATTTTTCAAACTTCCACCATTTCCACATTTTACACCCGATTCAAACCGTTCCAACTTCAAACTGTTCAGCCTATTCGGGAATGCAGGCTTTCCCTTGACAAATTCCAAAAATTCCCAGATTTCCCACAATTCCAGGTTTTTAAACCGTTCCAACTTCAAACTGTTCAGCCTATTCTGGAATCGTGGGCTTTCCCTTGAGAAATTCCAAAAATTCATAGATTTCCCACAATTCCAGGTTTTTAAACCGTTCCAACTTCAAACTGTGCAGCCTATTCGGGAATCGCAGGCTTTCTCTTGACAAATTCCAAAAATTCCCAGATTTCCCACAATTCCAGGTTTTCAAACCGTTCCAACTTCAAACTGTTCAGCCTATTCGGGAATCGTGGGCTTTCCCTTGAGAAATTCCATACATTCCCAGATTTCCCACAATTCCAGGTTTTCCGGGACATTTTTCCCATTCAAAATGAATTGGCCATTTTTCAAACTTCCACCATTTCCACATTTTTCACCCGATTCAAACCGGTCCAACTTCAAACTGTTCAGCCTATTCGGGAATTGTGGGCTTTCCCTTGACAAATTCCAAAAATTCTGAGATTTCCCACAATTCCAGGTTTTCCGGGACGTTTTTCCCATTCAAAATTAGTTGGCCATTTTTCAAACTTCCACCATTTCCACATTTTTAAACCGATTCAAACCATTAAACCTTCAACACATTTCACCATCCTGTAAATGTAAACTACCTTTTTTCCAAGTTAAAACAAATTCCAGGATTTTCCAGAATTCCTGGTTTCCAAAGCCCTATTTCCACCCTTTTTTCTGGCAACTATTTCTTCCACATTTTTCAACGCATTTCAACCGTTCTACCGTCAAAACATTCTTCTTAATCGGAACAAAAAACAAAGTTGTTTTTTGAACGGGAAAAATTCCCGGATTTCCCGAAATTCCAGGAATTTTGAATACCATTTCTCAATCCAACATGTTACTGTCAGGACGTGGACAATGGCGGGGTTTGTTTTCCCGAGATGCAAAAAAAATTGGAGCGGACATGGCTTGGAGGTAAATACATTATTTAATTTTACTATAAACTACAAAAAAGGTACAAACAAAAGGCGCGCACAAGGCGTAGATAAAACTTGACTATTAAACAAAAACTAACACTTAGACAGAAACTATGGACATGAAAAACTACACTTACTGTGACGTGAAACAACAAACATTTACGTGGCATGGCATGAAGCATAAACTAGGGAATAAACAGGGCATAATAATGACAGAGGTAATGTCGCCCGGCCGACTGCCTGGCAACTGCAAGCTTAAATAATGGTGACATGATTAGTGACAACAGGTGCGTGAGTGAAAATGTGAACCAGGTGAAACTAATGGTTGCCATCGAAACAAAACAAGGGAGTGAAAAAGCAGGAACTAAGTGACCAAAAACCAAACAGGACATAACTAAAACAAAACGTGATCAAAAGACATGACAGTTACTACTTCAACATTTCTCGACCAATTTGAAAAATTCAACACCAACCATTTCAACTCATTCAGACCATTCAAGTTTTTGTTTTTTTTAACCATTTTTATAACAATTCCCGCTTTTCCAGAAATTCCCACGTTTTGGGGAAATTTACATTGAAATCAATGGGACATTCTTCAAAGTTCCACAATGCCCACATTTTTCATCTGATTCCAACTGTTCCAACTTCAAAATATTCAGTCAGTTTGGGAAATGTGTGCTCTACTTCAATAATTCCAAAAAAAAATCCAGGATTTCAGTTCAACTTCAGCATTGGAGCATTCACATGCAATTCCTTCAGGAATTGCCTCATCTACTTAGATTATGTGTTATGCTAAAAGTAACGACATTAGTAACGCCATTAATATATAACACTGTTATTAAATAGGATTAGACTAGGGCTAGGTAAATACTAAATTACATTTTGCAATATCAATTGACAAGGCATAATCATCTCCCGGCATACAGCCCTGTCTCCAAGTGCACCAGAAAAACCAAGCAAACACTTCCGGCTTTCACAATAAAATCAACGTGCATTACATCCTGTCTGACTGTGCATTATTTTGCACTTGAAGAAACAATACATCAATGCAGTGGTTCTCAAACTTTTTTCTTCAAGTACCACCTGAGAAAACACTTGGCTCTCCAAATATCACCATAATGACACACATTAAAATACAGTAGCGTAGCAGGCCTAAGTATTCATAAAAATCTAGGCAGGGGTTTTATATATTTTTAATAATTTTGACCACTGTAACATTACCCACAGTTTGAATATGGAAAAAAAACACTTTACTTTAATAAAGTGATAATTTTTTATCGTACCACTAGATAGAGCCCGTGTACCAGTTTAAATATCACTGCCTTAATGTAATTTGTACTGATTGAATGTTGTAATACAAGTGCACTTTCACTTGCAATACTCTTTTGAAAATTGTACTTTTGAGTCTAATAGAAAAGTCTAAATTGTCCATAAGGGTCTATGGTAAAGGGAAAAAACAAAGTGCATTTACATTTTGTTGCAGGTTTGAAACATTTTCAATATTTCAGTGTAAATTGAATCAAATCGAGTTCGGCAAACCTTTTGATTTCTGAACCAATCGATTTGGGGAATTGGCCAGGATACGCAGCCCTAGATACCATTTAGTTTCATAAAAGGAAAACCAACGCTTGCCATCCAACCTGATGGAGCTCGAGAGGTGCTGCAAAGAGGAATGAGCCTAACTACCCAAAGACAGGTGTGCCAAGCTTGTGGCATCGTATTCAAAAAGACTTAAGGCTGTAATTGCTGCCAAGGGTGCATTAACAAAATATTTCTTTATTTTTAAAACATTTGCAAAATAAAAAAAATCATCTTGTCATTATGGAGTATTGTGTGTAGAATTTTGAGGACAAAAATTTATTTATTCTATTTTGGAATAAGGCTGTAACATAACAAAATGTGGGAAAAAATAAAGTACTGTTAACACTTTCCGTGCACTGTACATAAAAGTAATCATAAATTACTTAAGTTGTCATCTGTTGACAAATTAAAAAATATAATTAAATGCCACTTAATATAATTGTAAGGAGGAAACTGATGTGCGAGTGTGTGTGTGTGTGTGTGTGTGTGTGGGCGTGTGTGTGCGTAGAAGCAAGCTTCCCTTCCCCGTCCTCATGCAATCCATTATACTTGTTGATTCTCTCCTTCTAATTAGTGAGTAAATGTTGCCTGGCACGCTGAGGTCGTAAATATGGCCGCCTGGTGCACAATTGATTTTCCGCACTCATTTCAACAGCGACCATGAATTATTCAGAGCGTCCACACCCTTCAGCCCCTCGCTGACCTTTGCCAAGGCTCCTTAGTGCCGCACTCAGAAACTGGAGAGTGTCAAACGGCGGCCGTCAGGCTGGAGGTCGAGGTTGGAGATGCCCACCAGCACCATTTTTTTAGTTTTCGAGCTCGTTGCTCGTCTTGCCGACCGCTTCGATCGTCCGGTCGTCCTCCATTGCCGCTCCTTCCAACTGGAGAACTTCCAGAGGGCTCCCGGCTTTGCTTTGTTGGGCAGCATTCCTGGCATGCGCGTAAAAGAGAATAAAACATTTGCTGCTGACGACTCGAGACTCCGGGGTTGAATTCCCACGCTGCCTCAGCGCGTACGTTTTGCATGAGCGTTCACGAGGAGAGCAGCCGCGCTTTCATCGCTCGTTTGCTCGTTTTTACCTTCCAAGCTTCGCTGCGACTTGGTGAACCATCTGCTCCAGAGACTTCTGAAAGATCACCATCAGAAGCCTTTAGCTTTGTGCGCACGCTGCTGTCAGCCTGCCAGCAGAAACACTTGTGTGTTTGTCTGCGTGCGTGCGTGCGTGTGTGTGGGTGTGCGTGCGTAAGGTAAAAGACCGTAAGACTTAAGACTTGGTGTGTTTTATTTCTGACTGTGATCAGAAGCTTCCTCGAAGGCCCATGTGTGCCTCATACACACGGCTTATTTTTGGCAAAATAACAGGTGAATCGGAATGGGACTTTATTGTCATTACGAAATTGGGTGCTGCAACCCCATGAGAGATGAGCGTGCTAGCTACCGAGCTAAAAGCCTGGGCTATCAACTCAAGAGTCAGCATTCTTCATTGGCTTGTAGTTAAATTCCACATTGAGTTTAAGATTTTAGTCCTGACATTCCGTGCGTTGCATGGTGGGGCCCCTCAGTACATCACTGACTCTTCAGGGCGCAGCCTCCGGTCTTCAGGCCAGGGTCTTCTAAAGATCCTAAAAACTTGTTTTAAAACCTGTGGAGACCTGGCATTCCAGGCTATAGCTCCCAGACTATTGAACAATTTGCACCAGTCCCTCCATGATCTTGACTGTGTTGAAACATTTAAGAAACATTTGAAAACTTCTCTTTTTAGTTTATGCACCTTTTAACTATCAATTTAATCAACTTTGTATCATTTTTATGATGTTGCCCCTGTTGTTTTGAATTAAATTGTTGTTTTACTTCACCTATGTTTTGTACAGCGCTTTGGGATTTTATCTGTGAAAAGCGCTTTATCAGAATCAGAATCAGAAGAGTTTTCATTGCCATTGTTTGAGAACAGGTTCACAAACTAGGAATTTTACTTGGCGCAATCGTGCAACGTAAAACACATATAACACAGAATAGAATAACATGAGCTGTAACTGAGCTATCAGATCTTGTTATTGTTAATATGCCTGATGGCCAAGGGGAAAAAACTGTTCAGGTGGAGGTGTGGGTCTGGATGGACCGTAGTCTCCTGCCTGAGGGGAGAGGGGAGAATAGTTTTTGTCCAGGGTGAGAAGAGTCAGCTGTGATCCGACCCACACGCCTCCTTGTCCTGGAGGAGAACAGGTCTTGGAAGGGTGGGAGTTTGCAGCCAATAACCTTTTCAGCAGCACGTACGATGCGCTGCAGTCTATGCTTGTCCTGGACTTTGGCGCCGGGGAACCACACGGTGATGGAGGAGGTGAGGATGGACTCAATGATGGCTGAGTAGAACTGCACCAGCATCTCGGTCGGCACCTTCAGTTTCTTCAGCTGCCGCAGAAAGTACATCCTCTGCTGGGCCTTCTTGATGCGGGAGCTGATGGTCGGCTCCCACTTGAGGTCCTGGGTGATGGTGGTGCCCAAGAAACGGATGGAGTCCACAATGGAGACGGGGGTCGGAGAGTCAATCAGGGTGAGGGGGGATGGTGGGGCTTTGACTTTCCTGAAGTCCAAGATCATCTCCACTGTTTTCTGGGCGTTCAGCTCCAGGTTGTTGAGGCTGCACCAGGACGCCAGCCGGTCCACCTCTCTCCTTGTCGCCATCCGAGATGAGCCCGATGAGGGTAGTGTCGTCCGCAAACTTGAGCAGCTTTACCGACTGGTGACTGGAGGTGCAGCAGTTTGTATACAGGCAGGAGAGCCAGGGGGAAAGTACACAGCCCTGAGAAGTACCAGTGTTCGTGGTTCGACTGTCCGATACAATCTTCCCCAGCCGCACGTGCTGTCTTCGGTCCGTCAGGAGGTCATTGATCCAACTGCAGAGGGAGTCGGGCATGTTGAGCTGGTAGAGCTTGTCTCGTAGCAGTCCAGGGAGGATGGTGTTGTTTATAAATAAAATGTACTTACTTACTTACTGCTCCTGAAGTTATCAGTGAGTGAGTTTTACCAAGGTACACCTCTGTTACACTCACCCCCTTAAAGTAGCAGTAGAATGGAAGAACGAGTTGCCTCTATGTTGAAGTTATTATCAAATATGTCTGATTTATAACACCAAAAGACTGCCAAAGTTTGCGAGTAAATAGATATGATCAACATATTATCAATCTTACAGAGATTCCCGGGCCATTTTGAGAAGATAACGACCTCGCCAGTTGCGTGACGTAGCAGGAGGAACCACAGACCCCTTAGACTTAGAGGGCTCATGTCAGCTCAAGACTTTGAAAAACTTGTACATGCCTTTATTACCAGTAGGCTAGACTATTGTAATGGTCTCCTTGCAGGTCTTCCCAAAAAAACTGTCAGGCAGCTACAGCTTGTTCAGAACGCTGCTGCTAGAGTTCTAACAAAGACCAAAAAATGTGAGCACATTACACCAATTCTTAAATCCTTACATTGGCTCCCTGTACATCAGAGAATTGATTTCAAAATCCTCCTGCTCACATATAAATCACTACATGGTCTAGGGCCGAAGTATATTACTGATATGCTCCCACTATATAAGCCCTCTAGATCACTAAGATCTTCTGAGACCAATATGTTAGCGGTTCCAAGAGTAAACTCAAATCAAGGGAGAGCATCATTCAGTCACTATGCAACAAATAGCTGGAATAAACTTCCTGAAGATGTCAGACTTTCCCCAACTCTGACTACTTTTAAAACTAGACTGAAGACTTTTATGTTCACCTTAGCTTTCAGTTAAATCTTTTAATCTTTTAACTTTTAACGTCTGCACTGTTTTTATTTTTATTGTCTGCATTTTAATTTTGCTTTTATTTTCTTTCATTTCACTTTGTTGTCTGTGAAGCACTTTGAGTCTGCCTTGTGTATGAAAAGCGCTATACAAATAAAGTTGCCTTGCCTTGCCTTGCCTTACCCATCCACAACAATGCTAATCAAGCAAACCTCGTGAGAGCCACCAACGATTAATTTTGATTCAGAACCTTATATTTTTGAGCCCAAACACAAGGAGGATGAGCATTAAGTTTTAGAAGCCGAGTGCTAAATGGATCCAGCTTTTTTGAAACACTAGATGAGACGCTAGCTGTTCAATGTCGGGACCCGGGGTGGATCTGTGCATCAGTCGGTGACGTCTCTGCGCTGCTGACTTGTCTCCACTCAAGATGATCCCCTGCTGGCCCCACTATGAACTGGACTCCTACACTATTAACTAAATCCACTCGACGTCCATTGCACCGGTCGCCAGGTGGGGGTGGGGGGTCCCCACATCTGCGGTCTCCTCCAAGGTTTCTAATTGTATCCCATTGGGTTGAGGGTTTTTTTGCCCTGATGTGGGATCTGAGCCGAGGATGTCGTTGTGGCTTCTGCAGCCCTTTGAGACACTTGTGATTGAGGGCTATATAAATAAACGTTGATTGACTTGTCCAGGATGTACCCCGCCTTCCGCCCGAATGTGGCTGAGATAGGCTCCAGCACCCCCCGCGACCCCGAAACGGACAAGCGGTAGAAAATGGATAGATGGATGGATGGATGGATGATTAATTAATTGATAGCATCAGCAGGATTTCTAGGTGCTAAACATACAAACTAACAATAATAAACATTAATGAAACAAACACTTACTGTACAACTTCCGCTGTCGCTGGAATGCCGACCGACAAGAGGCTCACATAATCCTGTTTAGATGAAGACTCAATCGCAATCCTCACGAAGGGTTAAAAAAAGTTGCCGCAGCTAGCGTCTTTTTGTGTCTTTTTCACCACCTCTGGGATGTCAGTCGACCAGCCTGTCAGATCATGGCCACCTTTCTCTATTACCAGGTGAGAGATGCATGAATTATAATCTAGAATTTACTTTTAGCAAGTTTGAGATGAAGCAGAAGCAGCCGCCGGCTCAGTGTGTCAACAATAGCCGCATAAGCTAGCATTAGGTCACTGCTATCAATGCGCCGCTAAAATAGTCCGTCTGCGTTAGCGCTTATAATATCACTTATATTTGGTTAAATTTCAGGTGACGACATGTAAATGGAGTATTGTTGGCGGTTTCTGGATGTTTTAGAGCAGGGGTCACCAACCTTTTTGAAACCAAGAGCTACTTCTTGGGTACTGATTAATGCGAAGGGCTACCAGTTTGATACACACTTAAATAAATTGCCAGAAATAGCCAATTTGCTCAATTTACCTTTAACTCTATTTTATTATTAATAATTAGTGATATTTACACTTAATTGAACGGTTTAAAAGAGGAGAAAACACGAAAAAATGACAATTACATTTTGAAACATAGTTTATCTTCAATTTCGACTCTTTAAAATTCAAAATTCAACCGAAAAAAAGAAGAGAAAAACTTAAAAAAAGAATTTATGGAACATCATTAGTAATTTTTCCTGATTAAGATTAATTTTAGAATTTTGATGTCATGTTTTAAATAGGTTAAAATCCAATCTACACTTTGTTAGACTATATAACAAATTGGACCAAGCTATATTTCTAACAAAGACAAGTCATTATTTATTTTAGATTTTCCAGAACAAAAATGTTAAAAGAAATCCAAAAGACCTTGAAATAAGATTTAAATTTGATTCTACAGATTTTCTAGATTTACCAGAATAATTTTTTTGAATTTTAATCATAATAAGTTTGAAGAATTATTTCACAAATATTCTTTGTTGAAAAAAACAGAAGCTAAAATGAAGAATTAAATTAAAATGTATTTATTATTCATTACAATAAAAAAATTTTTTTTTACTAGAACATTGATTTAAATTGTCAGGAAAGAAGAGGAAGGAATTTAAAAGGTAAAAAGGTATTTGTGTTTAAAAATCCTAAAATCATTTTTAAGGTTGTATTTTTTCTCAAAAATTGTCTTTTTGAAAGTTATAAGAAGCAAAGTAAAAAAATGAATGAATTTATTTAAACAAGTGAGGACCAAGTCTTTAAAATATTTTCTTGGATTTTCAAATTCTATTTGAGTTTTGTCTCTCTTAGAATTAAAAATGTCGGGCAAAGCGAGACCAGCTTGCTAGTAAATAAATACAATTTAAAAAATAGAGGCAGCTCACTGGTAAGTGCTGCTATTTGAGTTATTTTTAGAACAGGCCGGCGGGCTACTCATCTGGTCCTTACGGGCTACCTGGTGCCCGCGGGCACCGCGTTGGTGACCCCTGTTTTAGAGGGTTTTAAAGGCCTACTGAAACCCACTGCTACCGACCACGCAGTCTGATAGTTTATATATCAATGATGAAATCTTAACATTGCAACGCATGCCAATACGGCCGGGTTAACTTATAATGTGCAATTTTAAATTTCCCGCCACACTTCCGGTTGAAAACGTCTAGATATGATGACGTATGCGCGTGACGTCTACGATTGATACGGAAGTATTGGTACCCCATTGAATACAATACAAAAAAGCTCTGTTTTCATTTCAAAATTCCACAGTATTCTGGACATCTGTGTTGGTGAATCTTTTGCAATTTGTTTAATGAACAATGAAGACCGCAAAGAAAAAAGTTGTAAGTGGGATCGGTGTATCAGCGGCTGGCTGTAGCAACACAACCAGGAGGACTTACTTGGATAGCAGACACGCTAGCCGACGCTAGCCGCCAACCGCACGGATGATCGGGTGAAGTCCTTCGTCCTTCCGTCGATCGCTGGAACGCAGGTGAGCACGGGTGTTGATGAGCAGATGAGGGCTGGCGTAGGTGGAGCGCTAATGTTTTTATCATAGCTCTGTGAGGTCCTGTTGTTAAGTTAGCTTCAATGGCGTCGTTAGCAACAGCATTGTTAAGCTTTGCCAGGCTGGGAATTATTAACCGTGTAGTTACATGTACATGGTTTAATAGTATTGTTGATCTTCTGTCTATCCTTCCAGTCAGGGATTTATTTATTTTGTTTCTATCTGCATTTGAGCCCGATGCTATCACGGTAGCTCAGTAGCTAAAGAGCTTCGCCGATGTTTTGTCGTGGAGATAAAAGTCACTGTATATGTCCATTTCGCGTTCTCGACTCTCATTTTCAAGAGGATATAGTATCCGAGGTGGTTTAAAATACAAATCCGTGATCCACAATAGAAAAAGGAGAGAGTGTGGAATCCAATGAGCCAGCTTGTACCTAAGTTACGGTCAGAGCAAAACAAGATATGTCTTGCACTGCATTCTAGTCCGTCACTCTAACGTTCCTCATCCACGAATCTTTCATCCTCGCTCAAATTAATGGAGTAATCGTCGCTTTCTCGGTCCGAATCGCTCTAGTTGCATTGAAAACAATGGGAAATTTTGAGGAGTCCTTCCTCTGGTGGCGTCACGCTACTTCCGGTACAGGCAAGGCTTTTTTTTAATCAGCGACCAAAAGTTGCAACTTTATCGTCTATGTTCTCTTCTAAATCCTTTCAGCAAAAATATGGCAATATCGCGAAATGATCAAGTATGACACATAGAATGGATCTGCTATCCCCGTTTAAATAAAAAAAAATCATTTCAGTAGGCCTTTAAGGGGCGCAATAGAGGACTCTATCTGTTGACTCAATTGTTGGCTATTTATTTACGATTTTGAATGCGTAAAAAAAGCCAAGCACATGTGTTCTTGTCTTACATAAGGATTGTGAATGACAAACAGCACATCTCTTTCCATTTTTTTGCGTATTTCCAGTGAGACTTATCTGGTAATTAAAAGCGATGTTATCTGACCCTGAATATACGGAAATGGCCGAAGATGTTTGGAGCGGAATCTTCACAATGGCCGACTGAATTTGTGGCATTTTGTGATGTTTAGACAGTACATTCACATACTTTGCGGATTGTAAATACAATTGGATATGGTTAAATGGATACAATAAAACACAAACATATAAAGTACAACTTGTTATTCCATTAAACTGCTACTTTAAACCTCACTCATCAGGGTGGCGGCACCAGTTTTGTGTAGCAGACTACAAAGGGTCTCTCTGATGAAGAACTCAACGCGCTGATTTTAGGTATCTGCACTTTTCTGTTTTTTTTCCCCTGTAGATGGAAAAGTGGCACAGAGAGCACAGTGAATACACTCTCTGTCCACCGGAGCAAACCACATAACAAAGAGGGAGAGCATCAACTTAAAAAGGTGGCATAATGACAATTTTTTTCACCCAACCGGAAAAAAAAAGAACTTTCACACGTTCTGACAGCTCTCAATAAGTTCAGAATCAGCACAAGACGGAATTAAAAGCCTCCAAACACGGTTCGCTGAACAAAAGGAGCAGACAGACTGTAGCACATCTTACCAGCTTCACAGGCAGTCACCTTCTTCCTTCCCTCACTGTGCGTGCCTAACAACAGTCCCCCATGCAACAACTGGACGGAACCAAAAAATATACATACGATATATTCCGGATTATAAGCCGCTACCTTTTTCCTACACTTTGAACCCTGCGACTTATAAAACGGTGCAACCTATTTATGGATTTGTTTTGGGCTAATGGCCATAATATATTTTGTTCAATAGTTTTCATTAAACCCAAGCAGAGGACTGAAATGCTGTGTTATTGTTGGTGTTATGGTGTTATCTTTTGGATGTGTTTGCTCAAGTATAACTGTCCATAGCGTTTCTCCAAGCAACATTTTTAAGTTTTACAATATAAATAAACCAACTTATACTTACTAAACCGTCCCACGTGTGATGTCTGTAGGGGTGCCTTCATGCATATGTGTATGTGCTATCGTAACGTGATGAAACTGGCGTCATTAGCATTAGCTAATATGCTAACATATTCCCGAGTATCTTTGTTAGTATTAACTTACAACGGCATTCTTTTTGTATTCTTTCAGTTTCACAACTTCCTCAGTAAAATCACCAAAACGTCACCATGGAGTTATTGAGTCTGTTTAGCTCAGGGGTCCCCAAATTAAACTAAATAAGCTCTGCTTCTTCCTACTCTTTTTCGAACATGTTGAAAAGAGAAACTGGAAATTGTGATGTATCATGTTGTATGCTTGCATGTTTGAAATAAACTCAAACTCAACTCAACAACTCAACTCAAAACTACGGCCCGCCCCCATCCAATATCCGGCCCACGGGAAGTCTCAAGTAAAAAAAAAAAAATTATTATAATTTTTAAAAATCTGTCCTTTCTAATCCATTTCCTACACCGTTTGGAAACAATTAAGTTATGTACATAAATATTTACAGAATATTTATGCGTAAATAACTAATTTCAAGACCCAGGACATGTTGGGAAGACTATGTCTCCCGGCTGGCCGGAGAACGCCTCGGGATCCCCCGGGAGGAGCTGGACGAAAAGGCTGGGGAGAGGGAAGTCTGGGCTTCCCTGCTTAGGCTGCTGCCCCCGCGACCCGACCTCGGATAAGCAGAAGAAGATGGATGGATGGATGGATGGATGGCACAACATATATATCTGCAGCTTAAAGTTCTGTGCGGTTAACATATGGAAAAAAGATGAAAAATGTCTTCAAAAATTTAGTGGGTGTGGCTTATATCCCACCGTGCTAGAAGTCCGGAAAGTACGGTGTTTTTTGCCAAAGCAAAAGGCTTTGAGAATGTTCACACACAAACAAAAGCATGCTTTCACTCAGCTACACATGCATAGTTCTCTTTGGATGTTCAACAAAAACATGTTTTCTCTCGAATGGAGGTTGTCCTGTTGGTCTTCCGCTCCAAAAAAGATTTTTTTGTTGTTTGCATATGTCAGGTGCGTCACTGGGCAGGTAAATACATCAGATGATATCTTTGAAACCAATAAAGAGAACATCTTTCTATTCTCGATAGGCATCTTCATTCCAAGTGCTCCGAGATTGCAAAGTAACGATGTTGGAGCCTGAACGCTGGAGCAAACTGCTAACTGACAAAATGTTTATTTCACGTTGTGTCTCTAAAGTCTGGACACAAAGAATATGTGGAGTTATTGCACAGAGCTCATGTGAATCTCACAAAGTGCAGCAAGCAACCTTTACATCCAATAATACTGTACCTCAACTCAGTTGGTTCTTTGATGGACTTCTTAACTCAAAACACTTGTATCCTAAATCAGCATCGCCCATTGGAATGAATTGAAATCTATTTAATTGACGCTTTTAACATGTAACATGCCTTTAAAAATTATAAATAGCTTTATTAATATAAATATTGTGTGAAAATGGAACACAATGTAGTTCAACAAGTACATTAGTTTTATGAAGTAATGTTATATTCATTTACCTTGGAGTGTGAGTGTGGACTTATAAGGTATCACCTTCTAGTTGCTCCTACGTCAAAGACACAGACAGTAGCTTCTTCATATTTTCATGGATAAATGTTTAGATATTAGTTTAACGTCCTTGGCTGGCGTTATGGACTCGTTCTGCTTCAGTATGGTGCCGACTAGCAGTGCTACGCTCCAACTGCATCCCCAAGTTAGCTAGCTACACGCTTTGTTTCTTTAATTCAATGAATATCATCCACTGATTTTTCTCCGCACGGTTCTTGACATTCACTTTCTTCACAACCATGCTTGGAAAAACAAATCTCTAGATATAAGCTAATGCTAGCGAGTAAAACTGGATGTTTTGGTTCACTGTGACAATCGTTACGCTAACTCAGGGCGGGAAGGTTCAAAATCCCGATTTTTTTCCTTGCAACTTAAGCCCCATTTACACTGCACACCAAATCTGATTTTTAAGCCCTCAAGTGACATGGTCTAAAGGCTCCAAAGTGCTTCAAAACTGATATTTTGGCATCAGATTCAGGCCACATCAGGAAGTAGTTTGATTCCGATTGGAATCTGATCTTTTCAAATGTGTCTTCAGTGTAAACGCAATGGGACCTGAATACGACCCGTATGTGGCTTTTTCGTCAGCTTTGGGCGAGCTACACCACTCGTGTGCACGGGGAAAGACACAGCACGCCAGTGGAAGTGGATATTTCATCACAACATCCAGTTTCGGTGAACAAAGTCTATTTTCGACGGCCAAATTTTTGGTACATCACTAGTCAATAGTGCCCAAATAATAGTCTATATGTACAAACCCCGTTTCCATATGAGTTGGGAAATTGTGTTAGATGTAAATATAAACGGAATACAATGATTTGCAAATCATTTTCAACCCATATTCAATTGAATATGCTACAAAGACAACTTATTTGATGTTCAAACTGATAAACATTTTTTTTTTGCAAATAATCATTAACTTTAGAATTTGATGCCAGCAACACGTGACAAAGAAGTTGGGAAAGGTGGCAATAAATACTGACAAAGTTGAGGAATGCTCATCAAACACTTATTTGGAACATCCCACAGGTGAACAGGCAACTTGGGAACAGGTGGGTGCCATGATTTGGTATAAAAGTAGATTCCATGAAATGCTCAGTCATTCACAAACAAGGATGGGGCGAGGGTCACCACTTTGTCAACAAATGCGTGAGCAAATTGTTGAACATGTTAAAGAGGTTCATTTAGCCTACTAATGTGTATTTATAAATGGTTGATTTATATAGGCTAGTCTATATAAATCAACCATTCATAAATTGTTGAACAGTTTAAGAAAAACCTTTCTCAACCAGCTATTGCAAGGAATTTAGGGATTTCACCATCTACGGTCCGTAATATCATCAAAAGGTTCAGAGAATCTGGAGAAATCACTGCACGTAAGCAGCTAAGCCTGTAACCTTCGATCCCTCAGGCTGTACTGCATCAACAAGCGACATCAGTGTGTAAAGGATATCACCACATGGGCTCAGGAACACTTCATAAACCCACTGTCAGTAACTACAGTTGGTCGCTACATCTGTAAGTGCAAGTTAAAACTCTCCTATGCAAGGCGAAAACCGTTTATCAACAACACCCAGAAACGCCGTCGGCTTCGCTGGGCCTGAACTCATCTAAGATGGACTGATACAAAGTGGAAAAGTGTTCTGTGGTCTGACGAGTCCACATTTCAAATTGTATTTGGAAACTGTGGACGTCGTGTCCTAAGGACCAAAGAGGAAAAGAACCATCCGGATTGTTATAGGCGCAAAGTTGAAAAGCCAGCATCTGTGATGGTATGGGGGTGTATTAGTGCCCAAGACATGGGTAAATTACACATCTGTGAAGGCGCCATTAATGCTGAAAGGTACATACAGGTTTTGGAGCAACATATGTTGCCATCCAAGCAACGTTACCATGGACGCCCCTGCTTATTTCAGCAAGACAATGCCAAGCCACGTGTTACATCAACGTGGCTTCATAGTAATAGAGTGCGGGTACTAGACTGGCCTGCCTGTAGTCCAGACCTGTCTCCCATTGAAAATGTGTGGCGCATTATGAAGCCTAAAATACCACAACGGAGACCCCCGGACTGTTGAACAACTTAAGCTGTACATCAAGCAAGAATGGGAAAGAATTCTACCTGAGAAGCTTAAAAAATGTGTCTCCTCAGTTCCCAAACGTTTACTGAGTGTTGTTAAAAGGAAAGGCCATGTAACACAGTGGTGAACATGCCCTTTCCCCAACTACTTTGGCACGTGTTGCAGCCATGAAATTCTAAGTTAATTATTATTTGCAAAAAAAAAATAAAGTTGATGAGTTTGAACATCAAATATCTTGTCTTTGTAGTGCATTCAATTGAATATGGGTTGAAAAGGATTTGCAAATCATTGTATTCCGTTTATATTTACATCTAACACAATTTCCCAACTCATATGGAAACAGGGTTTGTACTTCCATTCATACATTATATTACTTTCATTTATTTTCATGTCAAACACTCATTTTAAGATGTGGCGACTTTAATTTTATTTTGTAGTAGTAGCGATGTCCTTGTTCATTTACGGAATGCGGTCAACTTCCTTTGTTTTCACTTCATCGGAATGCGCATGCAAGTGACGTCGAGGCCACATTGGGGCCACATTGGGGCCTGTGTGCGTTTATACTGGAGTCTGATAAAGATGACATTGTACTTGCAGTGTAAACGGTCAGTTGTAGGGTTGTATGGTATACCGGTACAAGTATAGTACCGCGACACTAATGAATCATATTCGGTACTATTACGCCTCTAAAAAGTACCGGTCCCCCACCCCCCGTTGTCGTCGTCGTCGTCACGCCGTGTCTTTGCTGGTTTTAAGAGCAGATGAGTATGTTAGGCAACGCACAATCACATAGTACTTACAAGCAGACACAGTGTGCAGACAAAAAGGGAGAATGGATGTATTTTGGTTTAAAAACTAACGATAAAGGTGAAGCTATAACACTAAAACGTCGTCAGGAAGAGGTGCTTTAAGACATGGCTAGCTAACTAGCGGCTATAATCCATCCGCAGTCGGCAGTGTTTTAGCTACTTCTAAATCACTAATCCTCGCCTCCATGGCGACAAATAAAGTAAGTTTCTTACAAGTTTCATCCCTGCAGAACGAGGAATAGCTAAACATGCTTCACTACACACCGTAGCTCACCCGCATCAAAATGTAAACAAACGCAATTGGTGGATCTACACCTAACATCCACTGTAATGATACTAAGCACAGGAGCTTATCTAGTCGATAGTACTATGATTACATCAATATTTTTTAGCTGCTTAAAATCTTTTTTCGTTTTTTTTTTTTAATTTATACAATGTTTATAAACTTAGGAAATATGTCCCTGGACACATGAGGACTTTGAATATGACCAATGTATGATCCTACTACTTGGTATCAGATTGATACCCAAATTTGTGGTATCATCCAAAACTAATGTAAAGTATCAAACAACAGAAGAATAAATGATTATTACATTTTAACAGAAGTGTAGATAGACCATGTTAAAAGAGAAATTAAGCAGATATTAACAGTAAATGAACAAGTAGATTAATAATTCATTTTCTACCACTTTTCCTTTAAAAATGTTGACAAAATAATAGAATGATAAATGACACAATATGTTACTGCATATGTCAGCAGACTAATTAGGAGCCTTTGTTTGCTTACTTACTACTAAAAGACAAGTTGTCTTGTATGTACACTATTTTATTTAAGGACAAACGTGCAATAAGAAACATATGTTTAATGTACCGGAAGATTTTTTGTTAAAAATGAAGCCAATAATGCAATTTTTTGTGGTCCACTTTATTTAAAAAGTATCGAAAAGTATGTATCGAAGTACATTTTGGTACCGGGACAACACGAGTCAGCTGGAAAAAATCTGATTTAGAAAAAATCAGATTTGGGCCACTTTGGCCTGCAGTGTAAACATAGTCTTAAAAAGCATTAGCCGAGAGACGGCTCTTATCTCAAAACACTGGTTCGTTTTGAATAGCTTTATTTGATTAGGACAATGCATATTGATCAACATATGAGCAAAGCATCACAATAAATATGCCAGAATTAGCTACAATAGCTAAATTTCATCTGTTGTCCTAAGGCAGGCACCATAAAAACACATCTACAGACAATATCCTACGAGTCAGAAAGTGGAGTTTTTCGCAGCTTACTGCGAGGATTGTTCTCCCAGGACGCAAACGGACTACTCTGGACAAGGCGTGCAGGTAAAAACATGATTTAATCTTGACTCAAAAAGTGAAAACAAAAAGGCGCACAAGGCGAAGGCACAACTTAGCGCAGGATACAAAGACTAACACTTACGCAGAACTATGGACATGAAACAAAAAACTTGCTAACTGTGGCATGAATAAACAAAACTTACTTGGCATAGCATGAAAACAAGCATGAATCTGTGGCATGAAACGAGCATGAACAGAGCATGAAAAGAACATCAACAGAGCAATGTCGCCAGGCCGACTGACTGGCAACGACAGGCTTAAATAGTCTCTTTGATTAGAGCCAGGTGCGTGTGTCACCTGAGGCAGGTGAAACCAATGAGTCGCCATGGTGACCAAACAAGGGAGCGCAAAAACAGGAACTATGGAGTCTTAAACAAACAGAAAATAACAAGAAAAACATGATCCAGACCACAGATCATGACACTACGTACATTAAACTATTATTTACAATACATTTTGACAATGAAACAATCAACATAAGATGAACAGCTGAGCCTGCACATTACACATGTGTACAATACTGGTTTGTCATTAACCACTGTTTTACTGTTTTTTTTAAGTTGAATAGTTAAGTGTATATATATGTTCCATGCATGTGTGCCTCTATTTGAGACAACCATTTCACTAATTTTAGTCCTACGTCGTTGAATGAAGTATTCGAAATATGTGAATAAATTGTCAATGTTTGGAAAATATGCACTTTTGCCATTGTGGCCAGACTCATGGGATGCCTGTGACATAAATGAAAGTGCAGCAGGTTGCGTTGCGGGCCTGTCAGACTTGACCAACCCCATCTGGAGGACACTCAGGCGCTGGCGTGTTGACAAGAGCAGTTGCCTCAGTCAACCTGGCGCGCTGATAAAAAGCAGCATGTCTGCAGACTGAATAATGACCTGCTGTCCTCGGGCCCGCCCATCACGCCGCTTGAGGACGACGAGCAATCGGACAATCAGCACTCGATCTCTCCGAGCCAAAAAGCCCTGCAAGTCACCTGATGCGAGGATGACGTTTGAGTGTGTTTTACTGCTTTAGAGGCAGCCAGCAGGAGCGCCTTTTAATCACTATTTGCACCTTTTTGCTAGCAGGAAACATTCATTAGGCATGCTGTAAAACATTGCAGGGCAATTAGCTTTCCAAAGGTACCATCAGGCTGTCGAAATTCTTCTTTAAGACCAATTCTCTCTTTATGAAAGCAAGAAGCAACTTTAGGAAAATATGTAATTGGTAAGAGGGAATGCAATGATTGAGATTCATAAAACATGCTTTACCAAATCATAATTGATTCATTTGAAATGTGTCTAAACAACACTAATCAAAATGTGTCTTTTCACTAATGTCACATTTCTGAAAAAGTAATAATAAATCATATTCTTGTCATCCTTACAACCATTTAGCGTGTCTTTTGACCACCTCATTTTCCGTTTCTTATTTGTTGAGAGACATCCAATCAGTGTTGGGCTTCCACAAGTCAGACTGAATACAGCATCCATATGTACACAATATTGCCAAAAGTATTTGACCACCCATCCAAATGATGAGAATCAGGTGTCCTAATCACTTGGCCAGGCCACAGGTGTATAAAATCAAGCACTTAGGCATGGAGACTGTTTCTACAAACATTTGTGAAAGAATGGGCCGCTCTCAGGAGCTCAGTGATTTCCAGCGTGGAACTGTCATAGGATGCCACCTGTGCAACAAATACAGTTGTGAAATTTCCTCGCTCCTAAATATTCCAAAGTCAACTGTCGGCTTTATCATAAAAAAATGGAAGAGTTTGGGAACAACAGCAACTCAGCCACAAAGTGGTAGGCCACGTAAACTGACAGAGAGGGGTCAGCGGATGCTGAAGCGCATAGTGCAAAGAGGTCGCTGACTTTCTGCGCAGTCAGTTGCTACAGAGCTCCAAACTTCATGTGACCTTCAAATTAGCCCACGTACAGTACGCAGAGAGCTTCATGGAATGGCTTTCCAAGACCGAGCAGCTGCATCTAAGCCATACATCACCAAGTCCAATGCAAAGCGTCGGATGCAGTGGTGTAAAGCACGTCGCCACTGGACTCTAGAGGAGTGGAGATGCCTTCTCTGGAGGGATGAATCATGCTTTTCCATCTGGCAATATGATGGACGAGTCTGGGTCTGGAGGTTGCCAGGAGAATGCTACATTTCGGACTGCATTGTGCCGAGTGTGAAAGTTGGTGGAGGGGAAATTATGGTGTGGGATTGTTTTTCAGAAGTTGGGCTTGGCCCCTTAGTTCCAGTGAAAGGAACTTTGAATGCTCCAGGATACCAAAATATTTTGGAAAATTCCATGCTCCCAACCGTGTGGGAACAGTTTGGAGCGGGCCCCTTCCTCTTCCAACATGACTGTGCACCAGTGCATAAAGCAAGGTCCATAAAGAAATGGATGAAAGAGTCTAGTGTGGATGAACTTGACTGGCCTGCACAGAATCCTGACCTGAACCCGATAGAACACCTTTGGGATGAATTAGAACGGAGACTGAGAGCCAGGCCTTCTCGACCAACATCAGTGTGTGACCTCACCAATGCGCTTTTGAAAGAATGGTCACAAATTCCTATAAACACACTCCGCAACCTTGTGGACAGCCTTCCCAGATGAGTTAAAGCTGTAATAGCTGCAAAAGGTGGACCAACATCATATTGAACCCTAGATCAACCAAATTCATATGTGAGTCAATGCAGATAGCCAAATACTTTTGGCAATATAGTGTACATATATACATACATCCATACACACATACATACAAATATAATATGATACATGTTGTATATGTAATAATATATGTATATATGTGTGTATATATAAGTATCTGTGTATATGTGTGTGTAAATGTGTATCTATCAGTATTTATATATGTGTGTATATATGTTTATCAAATTAAATAAAATCAAACTTTATTTATAAAGCGCTTTTCATACATAAAAGAAATGCCACGCAAAGTGCTTTACAGACTTAAAAAAATATGCCCATGACTCACACACACAAATACCAAACACACACACACATACACATGCACATGCACATTCATATATATATGTATGTATCTATGTGTCTATGTATATATGTATATGTATATATTTGTATATATGTATATTTACACGCTAGGGCTTGGCTCGGTTGGTAGAGCGGCCGTGCCAGCCACTTGAGGGTTCCTGGTTTGATGTCCTTGAGCAAGACACTTCACCCTTGCTCCTGATGGGTTGCGGTTAGCGCCTTGCATGGCAGCTCCTGCCATCAGTGTGTGAATGTGTGTGTGAATGTGGAAATAGTGTCAAAGCGCTTTGAGTACCTTGAAGGTAGAAAAAGTGCCATACAAGTATAACCCCTTTACAATATATAAATATTTAGATATATATATGTATATATATATATATATATATATATATACACCGGTATATATATGTACGTACTACTTGTATAGCTAGGGGGCGACACTGAAGACACCGGCGGGGCGCAATTGGGATACCCTTGACCTCCTGTATTTTCTTCCGCTTGTATAGGTCTGGGTTATGAACAGTTTATTCTGTTGCACAGACTCACAAATCCCCTGCTTTACCTGTAGATGTGCCTTTATATGATTTTTTTTTATTTGGGACCTCCAGAATCAGCATGTCCTCATTCATTTTTCTCAACGAAAAACCTTTGACGAGTTGACTTTATGTCCGTCGCCGCCCATTAGGATGTTTCTAAGTGTAAAATGCGATGAGCCTTGAAAACAGAGTATTTTATTTTGAAAGTAAACCGGATAATTTATATGACCTGGTCCGCCTGCTACCCTCCGAGAAGACGGTACAGATCTATTTGCACCAGGACCACCAGAATGTCCCACAGTCTGTATCCTCAGGCTGTCCTAACACCTCAAGACTGTGCCCTAGCATCCCTAACCCTGCCCTAGCAACAACATAACACTCTTCAAACATCTCTTTATCTGAAGTTCGGCTAACAGTCGTACCCTTCTCTCCAGCACTCTGGAGTAGACTTTCCAAGTAGCCTGAGGATTGTGATCCCTGAAAATTTGAGGTGGGTAATGAATTCTATTTTTAACCAAGCTGCTCTTAAAGTGTTGTAGATTATTGCACTTGGTGAGTAATATTTCAGACCTCAGTGGCTGTTGGTTTTTACATTTTTCTACCCGTTTGGTCTTGGAAGGACATTTCAAAGTGCTATGTGTGCCACAGGCTGTACTTTGTCCAGGTCTTATCATGTAAAGCTACAGAAAATCAACATGCGTTTAAGTGGAACTTATGGGATGATTTACAACTAGTTGAATGACTCCTCCGTCATGGCCTGAGGGGATCTGTATCGCTTGTGCCGACTTGCTTTACGGCATACGTAATTTCTCCTTTCCCCATTTGTTAAAAAGACGGAAGTCGAAGCGAGCGCCTAAGTGCTGCCAGAAAACAGAAGAAGAAGAAGAACGCCTACGTGCAATTACTGCTATCATGGCCAAAGATCCAAAACAACCAAAGAAACGAAAAGTTGTGTCTGAGGAGACAAAAAAAGAAAAACAGAGCTTACCTAAAAGGACAGTCAGGATCAACATTACCTCGGCTTTCACTCGCTGGCGTGAGCTCAAAAACGAGGACTTTTAGACGGATGCTGCCTTGGCTACGTTTCTGCCAAATTAGTAAGTAGCATACTCTAATGCAGGAGTCTGGAACCTTTTTGGCTGAGAGAGCCATGAAAGCCAAATATTTTTAAACGTGAGAGCCATATAATATTTTTTAACACTGAGTACAACTAAATGCGTACATTTTTAAGTAAGACCAACATTTTTAGAGTATAATAAGTCTCTCATTCTTTTTAATAACATTGTTATTCTGAAATGAACCAATAATAAATAAAATACTTCTTACCATTAATGCGACTTCCTGAACAGGTGCGGTGGGAAACGGATGGATGGATTAAAATGCATGAGAATGTTTTATATTTTGAACGTTATTTTTACACTGTGATTACCGGCGGAATTAATAATTATTATCATGTAAGCAATGTCAGCTAAGATTTATCTGAGAGCCAGATGCAGTCATCAAAAGAGCCACAGGTTCCCTACCCCTGCTCCAATGTTAGCTATCGGAAATTTGTGTAGTAGCAATAAATAGCCAACAGCGTGACAGTTTCACTACTACTTCCTTCGGAAAAAATCTCCTGCCGGCCTGTCTTTGCTTCGAACCTGCATCCGCCCCGATAAATTGTTGGTAGTCTTGGTAGTAGCTTCATGTTTGTAGCACAATCCAAGATAATTTCTTGATAGTGTCTGCTATTTAACATCAGCATAGCCATTACACACGTAATAGTACAGCGAACATCAGTATGACGCTACATGCGCTAGTTCTCATGGGAATTGTGGTCTTCTTCTGGCAAAACACTACCGATTTGGTCCACTGGCGTCGCTAAAATCAACCAAAACTGAAAGTTCTTAAAGTGGGGGCTTGAATTGGACAAATGTAATTCTGCGGCTGTGTGAGTGGATGTAATGAATCCGTGCCAGCAGGGGGCGCTCTCTGTTTGTTGCATGATTTCCTTAACTCTGCAGCCAGTTGAAGAGTTGCTATAAGGCGAACCACAAAATAAATGTTGTGTTTGTGTGTAGCAGCAAAAACTTTCATTACAGCTGACCTTTCATTGGCTGCCCAGATAATTCTCTCAAGTGTCTCTTCACATAGTTCAGGTGTGGAAGACGCCATCGTTTGGCTTTGGGGAAGAAATGCACTGTAGCTGCTCTGGCTTCTTATTTCTCATGCATTATTCATTTCCAGTGTGAGACCCATAACACATCCTTTCTCTTAATGAGACAACGCTGATTAGAACCCAAACAATTAATCCACTTCTTGAACAAGGTTCAAATATTTTAGAGCCGCATGCCGCTATGTAACATTTATACGCTGAAAAAGAAACATTCCTCTTTTTTTAACCCATAAGAAGCCAGAAAAATTAGGCCCAATTTCCATGTTCCCCCTCACCCACTACCACTACACCCTGGAAATTAAGCAAAAAGGGATGGACCTTTGTAATCTTCCCTCGGAATTGGAACACCACTTGCTACGTCACTGCATAATTTACATTCGGGCACGTAAGTGACTACGTAGTTACGTTTGCACATTCGCCTCACCTAAAGTTGTCCCGACACCAATATTTTGGTACCAAAATGTATATCGTTATGTATTTCAATACTTTTTAAAACTTTATGAAATAAAGGGGACCACAGAAAATGTCATTATTGTCTTAATTTTAACAGAAAATCTTTTAATAAAACCTGCTCAGTGGCCTTGTGGTTAGAGTGTCTGCCTTGAGATTAGTAGGTCGTGAGTTCGAACCCCGGCCGAGTCATACTAAAGACTATAAAAATGGGACCCATTACCTCCCTGCTTGGAACTCAGCATCAAGGGTTGGAATTAAACACATGGGTTTTTCTTATTGCACTCAAAGAACAGTTTACAATTATTTTACATATTACATAAAGCCTGCCATAATCTAAAATTAGGTTACAATAGAATAAAAAGCTTTTTTTTTTTACATTTTAATAATTTACAACAAGCAAATGTTTCAGACTATAAAGCACACTTAAAATCCTTTCATTTTCTCAAAAATCGACAGTGCGCCTTATAACCCCGTGCGCCTAATGTACGGAATAATTCTAGTTGTGCTTACCGACCTTGAAGCAATTTTTTTTGGTACATGGTGTAATGATAAGTGTGATCAGTAGTAGTCACACATAGGAGATACGTGTAGACTGCAATATGACGCCAGTAAACAGCACCAAAACTTTATATGTTCCATTGAAAATAAAGAACATTACACACGGCCCTCAAAAATCTGTCAAAATGTTTTAGTATGACTTTGAAGCGGAGGGTGTATATTGTAGCGTCCCGGAAGAGTTAGTGCTGCAAGGGGTTCTGGGTATTTTTTCTGTTGTGTTTATGTTGTGTTACGGTGCGGATGTTCTACCGAAACGTGTTTGTCATTCTTGTTTGGTGTGGGTTCACAGTGTGGCGCATATTTGTAACAGTGTTAAAGTTGTTTATACGGTCACCTTCAGTGTGACCTGTATGGCTGTTGACCAAGTATGCCTTGCATTCACTTGTGTGTGTGAAAAGCCGTAGGTATTATGTGATTGGGCCTGCACGCAAAGGCAGTGCCTTTAAGGTTTATTGGCGCTCTGTACTTCTCCCTACGTCCGTGTACCGCTCCGTACAGCGGCGTTTTAAAAAGTCATAAATTTTACTTTTTGAAACCGATACCGATAATTTCCGATATCACATTTTAAAGCATTTATCGGCCGATAATATCGGCAGTCCGATATTATCGGACATCTCTAGTGTCAACAATCCATGAATCGCATACATGCAGCAAGTGTCACATCAATTATTGAACAGAAACATCACTATACAGTATTGTTTTTTGTATGTTCTACTTGGTCTGTGCTATCCATCATTTCCCTTTTAAATGTGTCTGGATTCTCGTGGGTTAATAAGCGAGCAGGATCAAAATCAAGAGCAGCTTGTTTCTGGTACTTGATCGTACTTCATCTTTACACAAAGTCAAGGATCATCCGGGCGTTGTTGATTGCGTGGGGCTGCATGCCGCCCGTCCTGCTGTGCAGCAAACGAGCGGCGTAAACAATCAATCAGGCCATTTGTTCGTCTTTTGTTTGGTGATGGCCTCCTTTGACGCTCCACGACTGTGATGCTGGACATTGAGATAACGTCTTTGCATGCGCTCATTTGCGTGCTTTGTTTTCGGCACAAGGAAGCTTTAAGTACACTCATTGGAGGAAAATACAGTGGACCTGCTAAAGCCCAACATTTCAACCGATGTTGAACACAAACTTCTAGAAATTCTGACCTTTTGTGATTTTTAGCTTTTGGGCATCAGATGTTGTCTATTTTCTCGTATGGATCAAAGCAAACGCGTTAAACCTTTGAGGTTAGTGCGAGGTATCAGGCCCTCAGGCGTCCACTGGACCATCAGTTCTTCTGTAGGTCCTGCTCAGAGGAGCATAGGTCACTTCGGCCCATTAAATATGATGAGGTGCCAGTGTGGACCTACGCTGGTAAACCTCTGTCCCCAACACTTTCAGAGTTTACGCTGAGTTGACAGCTCGGGTTTTCAGCTCAATGCATAGAGCTCTCGGACTGTCATTCCAGGTTGGAGCTCTGGGCGGAACAACTCACACTAGGCCTACGTCACACTTAAAGTACCAGTTGTGTGGAAAAACAAGTTGCCTCTATATTGAAGATATTGTCCTATATATCTGATTTATGACGCCAAAAGACTTCCAAAGTTTGCAAGTAAATAGATACGATCAAAATAGTATCGATATCACGGAGATTCCTGAGCCATTTTGAGAGTTCCTGAGCAAGCCAGTCACGTGGTCCGTGACGTAGAGGAGGAACTACAGCTCCCTTCCCCATCAACAACAATGCTAATCAAGTAGACTTTGTGAGAGCCAACGATTACTTTGGAAAAAATTATGATGCAGAACCTTATATTTTGGAGCCTGAACACAAGGAGGACGTTTAGAAGCCGAGTGCTAAACGGATGTAGCTTTACTGAAACACTATAGCATCAGAAGTATTGCTAGGTGCTAAACATACAAACTAACCATAATAAACCAGAATAAAACAAGCACTTACTGTAATATTTCCACTCTCGCTGGGATGCCGACCGACGAAACGCTCACATAATCCTGTTTAGATGAAGAATCAATCACATTTCTCATGAAGGGCTAAAAGAAAGTTGTCGCAGCTAGTGTCTTTTTGTGTCTTTTTTGCCATCTCGGGGATGCCAATGTCGACCAGCCTGTCGGTCCCTGGCCACATTTGTCTACTAGCAGGTGAGAGATGCATGAATTATAATCTAGAATTTACTTTTAGCAAGTTTGAGACCAAGCAGAAGCAGCCGCCGGTTCAAAGGCAGCGTAAGCTAGCGTTAGCTCACTGCTATCAATGGGCCTCTAAAATAGTCAGTCTGCGTTAGGGCTTATGATAACAATATCACTCATATTTGGTTAATTTTCAGGTCACAACATGTAAATGGAGTATTGTTACCGGTTTCTGGATGTTTTTAAGAGGACCCTTGATCTGTTGATTCAATCGTTAGCTATTTATTTACAATTTAGAATGCATAAAAAAGCCAAGCACATGTGTTCTTGTCATATATAAGGATTGTGAATGATAAACAGCACATCTCTTTACAAGTTTTGCGTATTTCCAGTGTGACTGATCTAATAATATGATCAAAGTGCAGAAGCGTTTCTCCGATGACGTCATCCGACCCCGAATTTACGGAAATTGCAAAAGATATTTGGAGCAGAATATTTAAAACAGTTGACCGAATTTGTGGCATTTTGTGATGTTTAGACTGTATCTTCACATACTTTGCGGATTGTAAATACAATTGGATATGGTTTAATGCAGTGTTCCCCAACCTTTTTGTAACTGCGGACCGGTCAACGCTTGACAATTTTACCACTGACCAGGGGGGCGGGCGTTGATTGTTATGAAATAATAATAAACGTGAATACGCTGTGTACTCAGCCCATTACATACATAAAAAAATCACGTGGAAAAATATATAAATGACAAGAACCAGCAATTCCACACTACTTTCTTTATGAATGTTATTTTTCAACAGCTGAAATAAAGTTGCCGTTCGACCAGTCAGATAAGCCTCCTGCTTGTTTGTGTGCCCCAGACTCTCAAGCTCTCCTCCTCTCCTCTCCCTCACCTCCCTCTGTTGGCGACCACTGTAACACTCTCTGATTTCGGTTGCTATGGTAACGTTTACATGCCTTCAAAATAAGCTGCATATACCACATTAAAAACGAATATAAAGTGCATGAGAAGTTCAACTCACCGTAACGCTAAATCAATGGGAGCCCTGAGCTTGTTTCTCTGCAACGAGACGGACCTAACTGGGGGTAATGGGAGACAAAGACTAGGGATAAATGCTTTAAAATTTAATATCGGAAATTATCGGTATCGGTTTCAAAATGATCGGTTTCGGTTTCAAAAAGTAAAATTAATGACTTTTTAAAACGCCGCTGTGTACAAGGAGGTAGGGAGAAGTACAGAGCGCCAATAAACCTTAAAGGCACTTCCTTTGCGTGCCGGCCCAGTCACATAATATCTGCGGCTTTTCACACACACAAGTGAATGCAAGGCATACTTGGTCAACAGCCATACAGGTCACATTGAGGGTGGCCGTTTGAACAACTTTAACACTGTTACAAATATGCGCCACACTGTGAACCCACACCAAACAAGAATGACAAACACATTTCGGGAGAACATCTGCACCGTAACACAACATAAACACAACAGAACAAATACCCAGAACCCCTTGCAGCACTAACTCTTCCGGGACGCTACAATATACACCCCCGCCACCCCCTACCGCCCCACCTCACCCCCCCCCCAACCCCGCCCACCTCAACCTCCTCATGCTCTCTCAGGGAGAGCATGTCCCAAATTCCAAGCTGCTGTTTTGAGACATGTTAAAAAAAAAAAAATGCACTTTGTGACTTCAATAATAAATATGGCAGTGCCATGTTGGCATTTTTTTCCATAACTTGAGTTGATTTATTTTGGAAACCCTTGTTACATTGTTTAATGCATCCAGTGGGGCATCACAACAAAATTAGGCATAATAATGTTTTAATTCCACGACTGTATATATCGGTATCGGTTGATATCGGAATCGGTAATTAAGAGTTGGACAATATCGGAATATCG
>NC_084736.1:25328159-25355659 GCF_033978785.1 Entelurus aequoreus | reverse complement strand
AAATTATTAACCGTGTATTTACATGTTCATGGTTTAATAGTATTGTTGATCTTCTGTCCATCCTTCCAGTCAGGGGTTTATTTATTTTGTTTCTATCTGCATTTGAGCCTGATGCTATCACGTTAGCTCAGTAGCTAAAGTGCTTCGTCGATGTATTGTCGTGGAGATAAAAGTCACTGTGAATGTCCATTTCGCGTTCTCGACTCTCATTTTCAAGAGGATATAGTATCCGAGGTGGTTTAAAATACAAATCCGTGATCCACAAAAGAAAAAGGAAAAAGTGTGGAATCCAATGAACCCTTGTACCTAAGTTACGGTCAGAGCGAAAAAAGATACCTCCTGCACTGCACTGTAGTCCTTCACTCTCACTTTCCTCATCCACAAATCTTTCATCCTCGCTCAAATTAATGGAGTAATCGTCGCTTTCTCGGTCCAAATCTCTCTCGCTGCATTGTAAACAATGGGAACATGTGAGGAGTCCTTCCTCCTGTGACGTCACGCTACTTCCGGTATAGGCAAGGCTTTTTTTTATCAGCGACCAAAAGTTGCGAACTTTATCGTCGTTGTTCTCTACTAAATCCTTTCAGCAAAAATATGGCAATATCGCGAAATGATCAAGTATGACACATAGAATGGATCCGCTATCCCCGTTTAAAAAAAAAAAATCATTTCAGTAGGCCTTTAAAGAAACTAGAACATAAAACATGTTTTCAGTTATTTCACCTTTTTGTGTTAAGTACATAACTCCACATGTCATAGTTTTGATGCCTTCAGTGACAATCTACAATGTTAATAGTCATGAAAATAAAGAAAACGCATTGAATGAGGAGAAGGTGTGTCCAAACTTTTGGCGTGTACTGTATATAATATATATATATATATATATACATATATATATATATATATATATATATATATATATATATATATATATATATATATATATATATATATATATATATATATATATATATATATATATATATATATATATATATATATTTTTTTTTTTTTTTTTTAAATTTCAGCGATTTTAAAAATTATATTATATTTGGAATGAATAAGAATCGTGATTTGGCCGTGGATTGATTTTTTTGTGCACCCCTACTGGAAATATTCCACAGAGTCAGGGTAATTGCAGTAATTGCAGAGAAACAGTAGACTATACCAATGAGGCAAGTAAAAGCAGCACTAACGACCACGTGAAGGCACCCAAGTCGGTACCGATGGAAAGTGTGAATAAATCAGAGTGCTTGCTCTTGCTCGTGAAAGTGCAGAAAGTGATGGGACATATGTGTCCTCGTGAACTCCCCCTGTGAGCCGACACAGCTGCTCAGCTATCAGCCTCAGTCGGCGGGGGTGTGATGGCTGACTGGATGTCCTTCACAAGATCACAACTTTATTCTACTTACATGTATTGATTTACATTTTACACACGTGTGCGGCACAACACACACTTACCCATGTGTGTGTGTGTGTGTGTGTGTGTGTGTGTGTGTGTGTGTGTGTGTGTGTGTGTGTGTGTGTGTGTGTGTGTGTGTGTGCGCGCGCCGTGCTATAGCAGAGGACAAACTGGATGGTGATGGACTTGTTGGAATTGCAAGTAAAAAACTATTTTTTTCAAGTTAAAACTTTTTGCAGTAATAATCCACCCTTCACGACCCACACACTTGCACTCAGACCGACAGAGCTACTGCGCATGGTGCCGTCCACCAAAAATAACAAAAGACGAGAAAGCAGGGTGGGGAGTAAAAGAAGTGAGGAGAAACTTACTGGTTGGGCTTGTTTCCCTTCTCTTCTGTCCACTAAAAGAAATTGTTGTACTTGCAAATTGTTTCTCTACTTGCAGAAAATAGTTTTTATCCTTGACAATATTTTTTTTAATTGAAGAAAATAGTTTTTTTTAATTGTAAATCGTGTTTGACTTGCAGAATAATTTTTTAAAATTGTGATCGTTTTTTTAATTGAATATATTTTTTAAAATCTTTTTTTTTTCTTTTTCAATTACTTTTTTAATTGAAGAAAACAGATTTTTGTAATTTCAATTGTAATCTTTTTAAAAAAAATAAAATAAAATAGTTTTTTATTTTGCAAATCGTTTTTGATTGAAATACATATATATATTTTTTTTACTGTTTTTTATTTAAGAACAAGATAAAATCTATTACTTTTACTTTCCGAATCGTTTTTTTAATTAAATTTTTTTTAAATTGCGAATCTTTTTTTTAATTTGCAGAAACTTGTTTTTACATTTGCGAATATTTTTAAAAAAATTGAAATAAATCGTTTTTTTTTACTTGGCAGAAAATGTTAGTTTTTTTACTTGAGATCTTTTTTTTTTACGAGAATAAAATTGTTTTGGTTTTTTTACATTCCAAATCGAATCAAATTTTAATTAAAGAAAATATTTTTTTTACTTTGCAAATCTTTTTTAATTGGAGAAAATTTGTGTTTTAATTGTGAATTTTTCTGATTGAAGAAAATATTTTTTTTAAATTGCAAATAGTATTTTTTACTTTGCAATTTTTATATGATTTTATTTGGGACCATTTATTTAATAGAATAAAATGTATGTTTTTTTACTTTGCAAATTGGGTTTTTTTTCAGACTATATATTTTTTAAACTTTGCGAATAGTTTTTTAATGGAAGAAATATATTTTTTTAAAATTTCGACTTGTTGGGCTTGAGTAAAAACATCTGTGTGTTTGTGGAGCTTTGGCAGTAATTCCACTCATCCTGGTTGTAGAGAACAACTGCTCAGCAGCTGGCAGGAGTTGAGGATATTCTTTAAGTGCGCAGACCTGGGGGAAGCCTGTCCCAAGAAGAAATAGCTCTCCTAATTAAGTCAAGCCATTGAGCAAGCTGGCCAGCCCAGTGGACTTGAAGTTGGACTAAAACAAAAAGGTACTCTCACACTTTTATGCAGCGAGCATCCTCGTATTGACGTCCATGTGAAGAAGCACCAGGCGCTGATTAGGTCCAAACGAGTACTCATTAGTGCTCCTGCTGGATCATCACATGAGCGCTTGTTGATGAAAATGTGAACTGACAGCTCTGTAATTGTTGGACACTTCTCAATTGGCGTGGAGGAGCCAATGAGGACGAGGAGACGAGGAGACATTGACCGTGCGGCGTGGAAGGTCGGCCATGTTCGGGTAACCCGACCCAATCAAGTCTCCTCCTCGTCCCGCTTTCTGCTCCAGTGCCCTTGTCATCCTTTCCTGTCCCTCGGCGCTCCGCCGTGTCCCACTTTCTCAGCGGGCAAGATTTACCACTTTGCCGACATGAAGGCTATTTATTTCCCCGCTCAGACGCCTGGCAGATTGAGAGCTTGATATGGAGGGTGGATCTGGGTTCCCTCCACTGAGGATCGTGTCCTCCGCCGCCAAATTCCAGCCTGCATTGTGTGTGCGTGTGCGTGTGCGTGCGCGCGCGCAAGTGTGTGTGTGTGTGTGTGTGTGTGTGTGTAGTGCGAGGTAAAAAAGAAATGTCATCGTCCGTGTCATCAACCTGTTTGGCCTACTGATGGCCACGCCTGCTGTAGACTCCTGCTGTCTTCCAGATGCAAAGCAGCTGACCGGTCCAGCTGTGCAGCCTCCAGGACAAGCACTCTGACATGGGGGCCGAGGGGGCGGGGCCACTTGTCTGCAAAGATATCCGGGGCCTCAACCGCCCTTTGAGACACTTGTGATTTAGGGCTATATAAATAAACATTGATTGATTGATTGATTGATGTAACAAGCTCGCACAAAAACCTGCCGAGGCGCCCCTTTCTGCAGCAAAATTGAGATGCTGACGGTAAATGGATGAATACGTTTTCTTGTAAGTTACGTAAGTTAAACAATGGACTCTTGGGAGAAGAGGAGGGTTGTGTGCCTGGCGAGCAGGGGCGCCGAAAAGGGGGGGTAAAGGAGACGGATTCTAGGGGCCCATGATGGAGGGGGGCCCAGAGAGGCCCCTAATGATGATGAAATTATAATACAGGGGGCCCTGTAAAGATTATTTTCATGGGGCACAAAATCCCTAGCGGCGCCCCTGCTGGCGAGTCTTCAGTCGAGGACGTTGACCACAACAACCTATTCAAAATCATGATAACAAGACATTTGCTGATTGGATTAAGCGTTGTCCTGGTGTATCGACAATTTTGGAAAATGCTGGCAGCCTTTTAAGGTACCCCAAATCTTCCACAAATGATTGAAGGATAGGCAGAGCTGTGGGTACTCAGACCTTTGTGGTTTTCTGAACTAAATTGCAAACTGGACAACATCTTGGAGAAGCTGTCTGCTCCGCAAGGCAAATTTATAATCAATTTGAGGACCTGGAATGGAGAAGTTGAGTAAAACGTTTCAATTTGTTTTCGTTCGTTCAAACACAAACATTCTAATATAGATTTCATCTTCCCGCTGAAATGGTTTGGCAAGGTAAATTTATTGATGAATTTGTGAAGTTGAAACAACACAAAAAGAATGCCATTGTAAGTTAACAACAATAACAGACACTTGTAAACCTGTTAGCATATTAGCTAATGATAACGACGCTAGCTTGATTACATTACGAAAGCGCGTACAAATATGCATGAAAACACTCCCACAGACATCACTAATAAGAATTGTTTTAGTTATATTGTAAAACTTACAAACGTTGCTTGGAGTGATGGACGAAGGATTCATACGAGTAGAAACGCTATGGACGGTTTTAATTCCGGTTTGAGGCGTTAAAACACAAACAATAACACACCATTTCAGTGTCTCTGCTTGAGTTGACTGAAAACTATTGAAACATGAAAAAAATCTGTAAATTAGCCGCACCGTTTTATAAGCCACGTGGTACAAAGTGTAGGAAAAATTTGCATCTTATAGTCCGGGATTTCAAGTATTTATATTGGGAGTAGAAGCAAGCACCCCCTACCGAGTCCGGATCGGGCAGCGTGTGCAGTTCTCAGGTCACACGGCTACTTTCGATATGATTTGCATGTTCAAAAGGGGGCGTGGCTTGCGCTTGGTGTGGGCATGGCTCGCATGAAGGCACGAAGACATCTGGGATAAATTCCAAGTGTGATTGCGATGTACGGTGAAGAAGCTGGGGAGGGGGCAGTCTGGGCTTCTCTGTTTAGGTTGCTGCCCCCGCGGCCCGACTTGGCATAGGAGAAGATGGATGGATTGTGATGTAACGAAGAAATATGCTTGGATTTGTGCATGCGAACACTTTAACACATCTGAATTTTTACTTGCGTACCCCGATTTTTCAACACAACTCTCTTTACGTGAGGCCCCAGGACCCAAAAAGGATGTATGATAAACCATCTCTGTGCTGGACCGCCGCCCAGGACAGAGGAATTGAAAGCCATTCAGATGGAGGCTGCCGAGCAGAATTTTTGCGAAACTGGGCGCCGGCGCCGTGATTACCGATCAAAACACGGAGGATCAGCGGCGATTGGCTCAACGAGACGGCGGCAAGGAAAAAAAGCGGCGGGGACATCCGTCTTCCACGCCAGTTGGTCCTGAAACGGTGACTCCTCAAAACGAACAGTAAAGTTTGACGGCTGCTGGGAGACCCTGATGTCGTCCCAATGATGAAGTGCTTAGTGGCAGGAAGTGACATTTTCCATCTGACTGTTTGATTGCACATCAACTCTGATGTATTTCTTCTGGCACTCAGTGGGACTGCTGATGTTCCCGCGCAGGCCACGCCCCCTAGAGGCACCGCCCACTCATTGGTCCAACTAGGAGCTCTATGGCCGTGTCTAAGGTAGTTGATATTTTGAGTGCTCTCCCACTGAAGTACGTTACAACGCAGTGCACTGTCAGCACCTGGATGTTGTACTCGAAACTGTCAAGGTGGTGAGTGTGCAGTGATGGACACTCAGGACGCTCAGAGCCGCCATCTTGGCCATGTAGAGGAAGGGGAGGGGCTCCCAAACCAAAAGTGACGGGGAAACCCTTGCCTTATTTAGAGCAGGGCTACGCGCACGGCAGAAATTATACATTTATTTTTAATGATTGTACAATGGAAAAGTTGGTTAAAGAGCTGGTATGATATGATATATGTATTTAAATATATATGTATATATACATATACAGTTGTGCTCATAAGTTTACATACCCTGGGAGAATTTATGATTTCTTGGCCATTCTTCAGAGAATATGAATGATAACACAAAAACCTTTCTTCCACTCATGCTTAATGGTCGTGTGAAGCTATTTATTGGCAAACAACTTTGTTTACTCTTTTTAAATCAAAATGACAAAAGAAAGTACCCAAATGACCCTGATCAAAAGTTTACATACCACAGTGACTTTGATCTGATAACATGCACAAAAGTTGACACAAACAGGTTTGAATGGCGAATCAAGGTTCCAATCCTCACCTGTGACCTGTTTGTTTGTAATTAATGTGTGTGTATAAAAGGTCAGTGAATTTCTGGGCTTCTGACAGACCATTGCATCTTTCATCCAGTGCTGCACAGATGTTTCTGGATTCTGAGTCATGGGGAAGGCAAAATAATTGTCAAAGAATCTGCTAGAAAAGGTAATTGAACTGCATAAAATAGGAAAGGGGTATAAAAAGTTATCCAAGGAATTGAGAATGCCAATCAGCAGTGTTCAAACGCTGATTAAGAAGTGGAAAATGAGGGATTCAGGTAGACCAGCAAAGATTTCAGCCACAACTGCCAGGAAAATTGTTCGAGATGCAAAGAAAAATCCACAAATAACTTCAGCTGAAATACAGGATTCTCTGAAAAATTGTGGTGTGGCTGTTTCAAGATGCACAATAAGGAGGCACTTGAAGAAAAATGGGCTGCATGGTCGAGTCGCCAGAAGAAAGCCATCACTCCAAATTACTTTGTTCCAGAAGTTTTGAGGATTGTCTCTGTGCTGTTTGGCGTAATATAAGTGGGATACTTTGTGACATTTGCGCAGAAATGGCTTTCTTCTGGCGAATCGACCATGCAGCCCATTTTTATTAATTCATTATTTATTTGTAATTTTTAAAAATGTATTTATCATTATTCACCATCATTATTTATCTGTATTTATACTATTTATTTATCGTCATTTGTTCATTCATCATTAGGTATTTAACTTTTTATTTATCAGTATGTGTTTGAATATTCGTTAAACCTTATGTATTCATTATAATTTATTAATCATTATTTATTCATATTTATTGATGTATTTATTTATTGCCTATTCATCAAATAATTTTTCAGTATTTATCTATACATCATTAGTTATTCATCTTTTTATTTATCAGTATTTATTGTAATATTTATTAATCATGATTATTTCTTCATTTATTTATTATTGATCTATTAATTTTTTTTTCATAATCGACATATTAATTTATAGTATGTATTTATTTATTTATTATTAATTGAATTATTTATCTTTGTATTTATCTGTGTATTTATCATAATTTATATGTTTATTTATCAGAATCTAGTTATTATTTATTGATATATGCGTATTCATACATCCATGCGTCATTATATTCTCTGTGCTTGTGCTTTGTTTCCCAACCGGCCTGAGCAGACTTGTGTAGTTATTAGAGCTCATACAATGGAAGCTGCCCGACATAATGAAGCCTCTTTTGTCTCCCGGGATGTCCACATCAGAGAGCCTCATCACGGTGAAATCTAGCCCGAAGGAGTTATTGATCAGCCTCCATGCTTACAATCAGCGCAGAGGGGCGGGGGCGACGTGTAAGGGCATTAGTGCGGTTGTTGAAGATAATAATGCTGAATCAGCGCCACTGAAAGGCTGCGGTCGCCGTCCCAAAGGTGTCCCACACCTGTAATGGAGCCCATTTGTGATGGCATTGCTGCAGAGTACCAACAAAAAGCAGGGCGGCGTGGAAAAGTGCCAAAAGCCTCATTTGTGTCGTCCTCTCCGCATAAAACATTCTTTGTTCCGTCACCTACAAGGTGTCCCTAAAGTCTGCATCGGTAAAAATGTTTGTCCCGGAATTCTACCAGCACAGGAAGTCGCTTCTAGCATTTACAAGATTAAACAATTTAATACATGTAATTGTCATAAATAAATAAAACAGACATTCAAAGGTGCCCTGCATATAATCTAAATAATACAATACAAATATTTTATTTTTAATTAAATGCATATTAAATTGTTATATTTAGCCCCTCGTCTTACAGGTTTTTCAGAATAAGAGTTGTCTCTCGGCTAATTGCCAGAATTTCAATTGCAAGTAAACATTTGAGTTGTGAGCCTCCTCACCACTAGTTGGCGTAATGTTACAGTGAAGCCGTGAGAAAACATCCTGTCTTCGCTGGCATTAGCTCATACTCTAGCTAGCATTAGCTTCTATAACTTCGTTTTTCCAAGCATGGTCGTGAAGACAGTGAGTGTGAAGGATGGTGCTGAGAAGAAGTGGATAGTATTGATTAAATTACAGAAAGAAATCATCAAAAACATGCTAGCTAGCGTGGTGAAGTAGTTGGAGCGTAGCACTGCTCGTCTGCACATACTGAAGCAGAATGAGTCCATAACACCAGCCAAGGACGTTATAATGATATCTAAGCATTTATCCATGAAAATATGGAGAACCTGCTGATGGTGTGTTTGACATAAAAGCCGCTTGAAGTCCTGTTGAGCTCATTTAATTTCCTTGACTTATGTCCTCTGTGTATTTAATTTACATTTGCATGTCTCAAGACACATTATCTGTATGTAATATTGGCTGCATTTCTCAAAGTTCTTTGTGTGCCATGTTGTTCCAGACCACAGCAAACGTTATCCAGCTTGCAAAGATTGTAATAACTCTATTAGAAGAAGACAGCCTGCCGTTTCCTTAAACTTGGACAGACACATCTGTAGCTTTGGCCATTCTGAGCCAGTAATTTCCAGAAGTTATCTCACCCTCTGAGAAGCCTCAATTTTACTAATGTTTTCCAATGTTGTAAAAAGAATACAAATAAAACACAACAGTTCTGTCAACGAAAATTTGCATCCGCCTTTGATAGTAGTTTAGTTTAGTCTTTATTTGAAGGGACAATGCACAGAAACATTAAGCTCAAATACATATATGTTCTGTACCAGATTATAGCTAAATAGCTAATTTCCATCTGCAGTCCCTGGCTACCTGGCTATCATCACTGCCAAGGACAAGAGACAAGAGGAGCCACCGAGGAAGGAAGACACAACACAGCCTATCAGGAACGTCGAAGGAGGACCGCCACTGCAAAAGGAGAACGTCGACCATGAGATACACCAGAGCAAAGAGGAGAGGTGTCTATCCTCCTCTACCGCCCCTCCCTCCATTCTGAATGCATGTGAAGATCCCTCCCCCACATCCCCCAAGCCATCCACGTCTCCATCTTTCTCCCTCCCTCAAGTAGACCTTTCTCCCCCCTTCTCCCCCTTGGAGTTCCGGGAGCTACCCCCACTCACGCCCCACCCTACTCAGATTTTTACCCCCCTAGATCATCGCTCACCTCCACCACCCCCTCCACGAAGGCGTGCTCCACAACCCCCCAGCCATACTTCACCTTTCTCACGCCAACCCCTTACACGCCCTCAACGTCCACCTTCAGTAGTTCGTCCCAGCTCTGACGCTGCTCACTCCCCCTCCCCCTTACGGCAAACCCCGCCTCGCCCTGACAGCAGTCCTGAATATTTCTGATACAGAAAAGGGTTCAGCAGTAGACCACATTATCAGCTGGGCCCAAGGTTGCCTACATCAAATCATGGCACCTTCTACATCCCTGTTGTGACTACCAAGAGAGTAAACATTGGGAAACTTAGCCACCCTGCTAACCTAAACAATCTCATTCCTATTATCTCCAAATCAAAGCCAACATCGAAGCCTGTCAATAACACCATCAGGATGGGTCTGCTCAATGTCAGGTCTCTGAATAGCAAATCATTTTTAGTCAATGATTTTATTAGCACTTCTAAACTTGACTTTATGTTTTTAACTGAAACATGGCTGGAACAAAATAACAGTGCAAGCATTCTGATCGAGACAGCACCCCCCAACTATAACTTCATTGATATATGTAGATCGGGGAAAAGAGGTGGAGGGGTTGCTGCTATATTTAAAAACATGTTTCAGGGGAAACAGATGTCACTCGGTGAGTTTACATCATTTGAATACCTGTGTGCTGTGTTGAAATGCTCTCCCAAAATTCTCTTGTTAATTATCTACAGGCCACCTAAATATTCTGCAAATTTTTTTGATGATTTTACTGAACTATTGTCTAGCATCTCCACTGACTTTGACTGCCTGGTTATAACTGGTGATTTTAATTTTCATATTGACGATTTAAATGACAAGGGCGCAAAAGAACTTTTTACTATTTTAGACACATTTGAACTGTCTCAACATGTGAAAGAGGCTACACATTATAAGGGACACACCCTGGACCTGATTATCACAAAAGGTCTCAATGTTTCTGATGTTCTTGTGATTGATCCTTCATTGTCTGATCATTTCTGTGTTTTCTTTAATATTTCTGTAATTCCGGACACACAAACAGAATCAAAGAATGTCAAAAAGCGGTACATAAATGAACATGCTAATGTCCTCTTTAAAAACGCCATCTCCTCACTACCACCTCTAAACCCATGTCATGCTGATGATCTTGTAAGCAACTTTAATTCCAAAATTGTGAATATCATAGATATCATTGCACCTGTTACAGTTAAAACGATTTCTGGCAAGCAAAAGGCACCCTGGAGAAAATCTGCTGCTGTAACAGCCCAGAGAAGAGAGTGCAGGAAGGCTGAACGAATCTGGCGGAATACAAAACTTCATATTCACCATGACATCTATAAAGAGAGCCTCCAGGCCTACAATTTAGTCTTAAAAAGTGCTAGAGAAACATTCTTCTCCAATATCATAAACAGCAACACAAATAAGGCCAAAACCCTATTCACAATCGTTGACAGACTGACTAAACCCCCAACACAAATACCAGCCGAACTCCATTCCACGCAGAAATGCAATGACTTTGCATTCTTTTATACTGATAAAATTGAAGGCATCAGACGCACCATCAATATCTCAAGTAAAAAAGTTGGATCACCACCCCATTTAGGCAAAAGTAACACAGCAATGATGGCAAGCTTTACTGCCATAGACTCTAAAACTCTAGTGGAAACGGTGACAGCTCTAAAGTCATCCACCTGCTGCCTTGATGTTTTACCTACCAACTTCTTTAAGAATGTTTTTGACTGCCTATCAACAGACATCTTGCAAATAGTTAATAATTCTATTAAATCGGGCAATTTCCCGAAGGCTTTCAAAACTGCAGTCATTAAACCTCTTCTAAAAAAGCAGAGCCTAGATGCCTCTGTTATCAACAACTACAGACCAATTTCAAATCTACCATTCATAAGTAAAATAATTGAGAAAGTTGTCCTCCAACAACTAAATCACTTCTTGGCTTCTACTGGCTGCCACAACAACTTCCAGTCAGGATTTCGACCTCTTCATAGCACAGAGACGGCCCTTCTTAAAGTTATAAATGACATCCGTCTAAACACAGACTCTGGCAAAACTTCAGTATTAATGCTTTTGGACCTCAGTGCTGCATTTGACACTGTCGACCACTCAATACTTTTGGACAGGTTGGAAAACTGGGTGGGGATCTCAGGCACAGTTTTAAGCTGGTTCAAGTCATATCTACAAGATAGGAACTATTTTGTTTCCATTGGTGACTTTGTATCAGAACCAACCAACGTAACGTGTGGAGTCCCCCAAGGTTCAATCTTGGGGCCGACTTTATTTAACATCTATATGCTCCCACTAGGACAAATCATGCAAAATAATAACATTGACCATCATTGCTATGCCGATGACACCCAAATCTATGTAGCGCTATCACCAAATGACTATCGCCCCATAGATCTTCTGTGCCAGTGCATTGAGCAAGTCAAACACTGGATGTGCCAAAATTTCCTACAACTAAATGAAGATAAAACTGAGATAATTGTTTTTGGTGCTAAAAAAGAAAGGTTTAAAGTCATCCAACACCTTCAATCACTGTCCCTGAAAACCTCAAATAAAGCCAGAAATCTTGGGGTTATTTTAGATTCTGATTTACATTTCGACAGTCACATCAAATCAGTAACAAAATCGGCCTACTATCACCTCAAAAATGTAAAAAGACTTAGAGGGCTCATGTCAGCTCAAGACTTAGAAAAACTTGTACATGCCTTTATTACCAGTAGGCTAGACTATTGTAATGGTCTCCTTGCAGGTCTTCCCAAAAAAACTGTCAGGCAGCTACAGCTTGTTCAGAACGCTGCTGCTAGAGTTCTAACAAAGACCAAAAAATGTGAGCACATTACACCAATTCTTAAATCCTTACATTGGCTCCCTGTACATCAGAGAATAGATTTCAAAATCCTCCTGCTCACATATAAATCACTACATGGTCTAGGGCCCAAGTATATCACTGATATGCTCCCACTATATACACCCTCTAGATCACTAAGATCTTCTGAGACCAATCTGTTAGCGGTTCCAAGAGTAAACTCAAATCAAGGGAGATCATCATTCAGTCACTATGCAACACATAGCTGGAATAAACTTCCTGAAGATGTCAGACTCTCCCCAACTCTCACTACTTTTAAAACTAGACTGAAGACTTTTATGTTCACCTTAGCTTTCAGCTAAATCTTTTAATCTTTTAACTTTTAACGTCTGCACTGTTTTTATTTTTATTGTCTGCATTTTAATTTTGCTTTTATTTTCTTTCATTTCACTTTGTTGTCTGTGAAGCACTTTGAGTCTGCCTTGTGTATGAAAAGCGCTATACAAATAAAGTTGCCTTGCCTTGCCTTGCCTAAATTAAAGGGATACAAAAATCATGCAATAAAATTATGACAATAAAATCATACTATAGCATGTAAACAAATTAAGAAAAGTCATAAAATGCCCTTTCATGGACACATACTTAATATACAATACAACCACACCTCATTTACATCATCACACAAAGACAATACATGCTCTTGTTCACATCTGTCATCATTTGTAAAAACAACCATGATTTTAACAGACACACCTCAAAATTTACAACAAAAATGCTCTCATGGATAAATATAATACACATTAAGTTGATGTGTCAAACATAGTGCCCACCTTATTGACCGTGTGAGCAGCTTTGATTGCTCCGAAGCCACTTTTTAACTTCAATTGTGAATGAAGAGTAATCTGTTAGACTTTTCAAGTTTGTTGTGAGGTCGTTCCATTCCTTTATCGCTTTATATGAAAAGGCTGATTGGCTAATATAGCTAATATAGACACTTGCATCATAACACTTACGTAAGGCTTTGACTTTTTTGCGGCTCCAGACAGATTTTGTTTTTGGTATTTTTGGTCTTATATGGCTCTTTCAACATTTTGGGTTGCCTACCCCTGTTCTATACCTATGAGCGCCGTTATGTACTCCTCGCAAATTATCTTTTTTTTTTTTTTTACTCCACAGCAATTCCCTGCTTTTCACGCTAGACCTACTACTTTCCTACTCAGTGGCCTAGTGGTTAGAGTGTCCGCCCTGAGATTGGTAGGTCGTCAGTTCAAACCCCGGCCGAGTCATACCAAAGACTATAAAAATGGGACCCATTACCTCCCTGCTTGGCACTCAGCATCAAGGGTTGGAATTGGGGGTTAAATCACCAAAATGACTCCCGGGCGCGGCCACCGCTCCTGATCACTGCTCCCCTCACCTCCCAGGGGGATGAACAAGGTGATGGGTCAAATGCAGAGGACAAATTTCACCACACCTAGTGTGTGTGTGACAATCATTGGTACTTTAACTTTAACTTTAACTTAGTCTGTTGTCTTTTTAAGACTCATATTGACTTAGAAAAATGGACAAAACTTGTCAAAAGGTGAAAAAAAACTGAACGGGCACACACGCTGAAGCGCTGTAGTGAACAGGGCAGCAATTGACGTGAAGGGCTCCGCCTCTTCCAAAGCTATGCCCTGCTTTTTGCCTGCAGGCGTGACACAAAATAAATGAAGGGTTTCGCAAACAGGGACATGGTTCACACACTGAGGCATATCTAAAAGTTCATAAATCGAAGTTCCACTGTACAAGCTGCATTACAAAACCAATTAAAACTTGTGTTTTGAGATAACAGTGTGCTATATATTAATCACATTTACCATATTTTCCGGACTATTGAGCGCACCAGTGTATAAGCCGCACCCTCAAAATTTTAGAAGAACTTTTTTTTTTTCCTTTCGTATATTAACTGCACCTGACTATAAGCCACAGATATATACGTTGTGAAATTAGCTATATACACACAAATATTCTGTAAATGTTTATTTACATACTTTAATCGTTTCCAAGCGGTGTCTGTAACACAGCAGTAAAACGGCGGATCAAACAAAACAGAAGTCATCGTCATGGACCCACTAGCTGCGGAAGCTAGCTCTCCAATCAGCTAAACAGACTCAATAACTTCACGGTGACGTTTTAGTGAATTTACTGAGGAATTTGTTGGAACTGAAACAATACAAAAAGAATGCCAAGTTTTAAATACTAACGCAGACGCTCGCAAACGTGTTAGCATATTAGCTAATGCTAACAACGCTAGCTTCATTACATTACAATAGCATGTACAAATACGCATGTAAACACTCCTACGGACATCACACATGGGACGGTTTAGTAAGTAAGAATTGTTTTAGTTATATTTTAAAACTTACAAACGTTGCTCGGAGTAATGAATGAAGAATCCTTTAGAGCAAAAACTTATTTATTTCCGGTTATAAAACAGGAAGTAAATTTTCAACCCGTAATACCTGCAGTGAGCGGACTCAGCCAAAAGATGGCGCCATAGCACAAACAATAACACACCATTTCAGTCCTATGCTCGGGTTTAATGCGAACTATTGAATGCAAAACTTTATGGGCATTAGCGAAAGAAAAAAATCCATAAAAATAGCTGCTTCGTTTTATAAGTCGCAGGGTTCAAAGTGACAGAAAAAAGGTAGCGGCTTATATCCTGGTATTCACGGTAGATTTTTTAATCAACTATTGGATGTTTTAATAATTCACTCATAAGGTTAATGGGTCATTTATATTATGTTATGGTGTATGTTTGAATGTATTATGACATACATGCACACTGATTGTTTTTAAATATTAAGCTCATTTAAGCCCCAATGATAAATATATAACAGTAAATGTAAAAAGTAAAGTTGTGTGCTCAAACTGACCCCTGATCAGCACTTACTCAATCATGAATATTCACTGTCTTCACGCTCATGACCCGGATCAAATATTATACACAGGAAGTGTGTCCAAGTGGGAAGAGGACTTCTTTGCGAGGGTAATTAATAACTGACTTATTCATCACATTCTTAGCTTAATGAGCCTCCTTGACATCTCGATGAACCAAGGAGATCTTCGAGATGCTTTAAAGCCGATGAAGGTCGCCATGGTAGCCTTCTGTGAGACGTTTGGAATAATTATAGCAAAGCCTTTTTATTGAGACAATGTAACGAGAGTAGGACGTCCAACGAGACAAATTTGATGGACACACAATGAGAGACGAAATGTTCAGCTTGACTTTGCTCCTTAGACTTAGGCTGTGTCTACACTAAACCGGATAACCCCTTAAACGAATAATTATTTAGCCTAAGCCCCGTTTCAGCCACACTAAACCAGCATTTAAGGTCCCCCTCTTCGGATAATTTTTACACAGGTAATTCCTTTGCTATGATTACTGCTTTGCACACTCTTGGCATTCTCTCGATGAGATTCAAAAGGTCGTCACCTGAAATGGTTTTCACTTCACAGGTGTGCTTGAAGCTCATCGAGAGAATGCCAAGAGTGTTCAAAGCAGTAATCAGAGCAAAGGGTGGCTATTTTGAAGAAACTAGAATATAAAACATGTTTTCAGTTATTTGACCTTTTTTTGTTAAGTACATAACTCCACATGTGTTCATTCATAGTTTTGATGCCTTCAGTGACAATCTACAATGTAAATAGTCATGAAAATAAAGAAAATACATTGAATGAGGAGAATGCGTGTCCAAACTTTTGGCCTGTACTGTATAGAATAGAATAGAATGCCTTTTATTGTCACTATACACAGGTACAATAAGATTAAAAGCAACTCCAGTATCAGTGCGACAGTCTATAAATATGCAAAACATAGGAAGGAAAGAAAAGAAAAATAGTGCAAAAGGAGGTTAGGTGCACAGTCCAGTCCTGTTGTATATAGGCGCAAAAAAATAAATAAAAAAAATAAAAATAATTAAGTGCAGTTCTCTTTTAAGCATATGCAAAACAAAAAACAAACTACACAGGCTAAATGTAAAACACAATGCTGGACGACAGCAAAGACTTGCGACACGTGGAACAAAGATGGCGCCTATACGACAACTCGGCACAACATCCCAAAGGACATTGTCCTGACAACGAAGGTAGCAAAAAGCTTAACTTACATATTTCTGATTGCTAACTGAAAGCAGGTGTAAAACTGTTACATGAAAACACCAACACAGCAACAACCACCAAAATAAGAGCACAAGACGGGAACTAAAACATCACGTACAGAAAAAAACTAACTCAAAATAAGGCACGGCCTTGGCGACGGTCGTGACAGCGAGCAGGTTGATAGCTCGACGGCACCTAACAATTCGATCCGATTCCAATTCCTGGGTTGACGATTCGATTCAACATGATTCTCGATTCAAACTGATTCTCGCAATTTATTATTTGGTGTAAGAATTATAATGAAACTTTTTCACAACAGGTTACAGGTTAGAAAAACTCCTTCTTGTATATAGATGGCCTAAAATTGTCCTTTTTTAAAATTAATTCTCATTAAAATATTTATTAGAAAACTTTGTATTGATTTAAAAATGGGATGAATCAGAATGTGAGGGTTTTTTTTGTGCCCCCCTATCAAAAGCGCAGTTCACCGAGGAAGACGAGCAAACATGGCGTCGCTATCATCTCCCCGTCGCCAAAGTGCAAAATGGAAGAATAGTTTCCATGATCACAATGAGCGCACTCTGATTTCTTATTCATGAATTCAATAACACGTTTGACTAATCAGCTGTGTTAGCGCCTCCTGCTGGCCTCGGCGCCGGCGGCGTCACCACGCCGGGTCAATTATCGTCAGAGGCACAGACAACAGCAGCCAGGGAAGGGGACTAAAAAAAACAGCGATTGTCATTCCAGTGAGCGGCCTCACCTGCCACACACCAATATTGAGCTACAAAAGTCCAGTTAATATTTCATAAGCAATATGCGGCTTGCAAATGGAAGCGCTCACTTTTTCTTTTCATCAAGGCCCGAACTTGCTGTACGACTTTGACAGATCACTGCACCGCCACCTGTGCCATTGTGTGGCACACGCACGCATTCTTGTATTTGTTACCTTCTTGAGACCTCGGAAAAAAGCCTACCTCTTTAGGACCACCCTTTCTAGATATATAAAGATGTGTATTTACAACATTAATAATATATACATACTATGCAAATATAAAAAAAAGGTAGTTGTGAAAAATGAGTTGGAATTTCACAGGAAAAATGTCACAATTTCACAAGAAAAACTTAGAATGTTGGCAGTATTATAAGAAAAGTCGTCATTTTACTCGATGCAAGTCAAAATTGTACAAGAAAAACTGAACATTTGTGCGATATTATGATAAAACTTCAAAGTCGCAATTTTACAAGAAAAGCTTAAAATGTTGGCAATTTTATGAAAAGCGTCGTAATTGTACTTGACCAGTCACAATTTTTTAAGAAAACTTTAGACTTTTTGGCAATATTATAACAATAATCTTTTACTTGGCAAAATTATGACAAAAGTCATAATTTCACTAGTTTACAAGAACAACAAAACAATTGGCAATATTGTGACAAAAGTCAAAATTTAACATGACAAATGTCACCATTTTGCATTAAAAAGTAACAATTTTAGATAAAATAGTAATAATTTTATGAGAAAATATTGCAATCTTACAGAAACAGAAAGAATATGAGAAATTGTTGCCAATTTTATATAAAAAAAAGTCGACCCTGTGAGGAAAAGTTTATTTTTTAATTTTTTGTTTGCAATAATATTTTTTTGAATTCATTTTGGGAGTGCAAAGGGGGCGCATTTCAATTTCTTACACACACTTGTTATTGCATATTTTGACCAGAGCGGGAGCACTTTTAAAACCGACACACAGTCAATTTAAAAAAATCCCTCTTTTTTGGCACCACCTTCATTTTGATAGATTTCACCACCAGGGGTGCAAATGAGACATTCTCTATTAGATGCAATGGTTTTCCGTATTGGGACCATGATTTATGTCCTAACTTGTTCACACCTTCTCATATGGAAGGTAATTTTCCTTGTTGAGGTCCCAAGAAGGGTAGAAATACAAGAACCCACACACATACACACACACACACACACAAGCTTCAAGACACTTAGTCAGGTGTGCAAGCAGCTGATTGGCTGAAACAAAGTGAGAGTAACGTACTTTTGGATGCTAAACTAAAAAGTGACAACATGCAGTGTTCTTATATCATGACCTTGGGGAGAAGCTTCGCCCCTTCTAAGAAGTCAATTGAGATGAATTCTATGGAAGTTAATTTGTTTTGTTGCGAAAACTTTTTAAATTAATACATTTTTGCGTTTTGAATTTAGTGAATAGATTTTTTTTTTTTACATCAAATTATGCTGACAAATTCATTTTAAAAAAATCTTTGAAATGATTTCTATACTTTTAAAGTATCCAGCGTGCCGCATTGAAATGTTACTCATGTTGGATTATGCCCAGGTAGCCCAGTTAACTGCCTTTTTTATGCTGTTTTGCAAGACTCGTGTCACGTGACTTCAAACTTGACACCTCGTTGGCTGCTTCTGAGACAGGATCGATTGTTTCAGTCTTAATTTACCGGAAGTGAATTTTGCTTTTTGAAGACACTGAATTTTTCAGCACTACATTTTTTTACATTTAATTTTTATAGACTGCATTATTTGAATGTTGAATATTTCAACATTTATTTTTTTTACACTGAATTTTATACACTGAATTTTTCAACATTTAATTGTTTTACACTGAATTTGTATACACTGAATTTTAAAACAGATTTTTAAAATACATTTTTTACACAACACAAGAATATTTTTACACTGAATTTTTAGATTGCATTTTTTACACATAATTTTTTGACACTGAATTTTTCAACATTGAATTTTTATACACTGAATTTTAAAACTTTCATTTTTTTTAACACATTTTTTACACTAAATTTCTATAGACTGATTTTTTTTTACACTGACATTTTATAGCCTTCATTTTTACACTGAATTTTTTGACACTGAATTTTTCAACATTTAATTTTTTTACACCGAATTTCCATACACTACATTTTTCAACATTTAATTGTTTTACACTAAATTTTTATACACTGAATTTTATTACACTGAATTTTTCAACATTTTATTTTTTTACAATGAATTTTTATACATATAATTTTAAAACACTGAATTGTATATCAATTTAATTGTCAGCACACTTTGATGTAAAAAAAAAAAATCAGTTCACAAAATTCAAACGCAAAAAAATTAAGTTACATAAATTCAGTGTAAAAAAAAAAAGAAGCTTTTGTAATAAAGACACAAATGAACCTCCATAGAAATCATTTCAATTTAATCGGTGCTTCCCCACCCAAAACATCAGCATTTTAACATGTAACCTATTATAAAGAATGTTTTTATATAATACATATTGTATAAAAAAGATAATACCATAAAAAGTAGTACAAGCAAGGACAGTTGTTTTTTTTAAGTAATACAATGATAATGTAAAATATTTTACGTGTAGAGTGGACTTTTACAATATCTGCTTCTCCATCAAACACACCCGTCAGCAACTTCTCCATATTTTCATGGATAAATGTTTAGATATTAATTCACATCCTTTGCTGGCATTATTGACTCATTCTGCCTCAGCGTGGTGCAGGCCAGCAGTGCTACTGCATCGCCAAGTTTGCTAGCTCCACGCTCTGTCATCTTTCTGATGATTTATTTCTTTAATTTGTTAAATATCGTCTGCCTCCTCTTCTCAGCGCTGTCCTTCACACTCACTTTCTTTACAACCCTACTTGGAGACACAAAGATAATGCTAGAGAGTAAGATCGGATGTTTTCTTACGGGTTCACTGTGACATTTGCTACGCCATCTAGTGGGGAGGAGGCGCTTGTATCCACAGGTACCACCGTAAATATATCAATTTAAAATATTTAAATAATTGCATTTCATTAAAAATTATTTACACACCCCAAAACCAGTGAAGTTGGCACGTTGTGTAAATGGTAAATAAAAACAGAATACAATGATTTTCAAATCCTTTTCAACCCATATTCAATTGAATAGACTGCAAAGACAAGATATTTAATGTTCGAACTGGAAAACTTTGTTAATTTTTGCAAATATTAACTCATTTGGAATTTGATGCCTGCAACATGTTTAAAAAAAGCTGGCACAAGTGACAAAAAAGACTGAGAAAGTTGAGGAATGCTCATCAAACACTTATTTGGAACATCCCACAGGTGAACAGGCTAAGTGGGAACAGGTGGGTGCCATGATTGGGTATAAAAGCAGCTTCCATGAAATGCTCAGTCATTCACAAACAAGGATGGGGCGAGGGTCACCACTTTGTGAACAAATGCGTGAGAAAATTGTCGAACAGTTTGAGAACAACATTTCTCAACGAGTTATTGCAAGGAATTTAGGGATTTCACCATTTACGGTCTGTAATATCATCAAAAGGTTCAGAGAATCTGGAGAAATAACTGCATGTAAGCGATGATATTACAGACCTCCGATCCCTCAGGCGGTACTGCATCAAAAAGCGACATCAGTGTGTAAAGGATATCACCACATGGGCTCAGGAACACTTCAGAAAACCACTGTCAGTAACTACAGTTCGTCGCTACGTCTGTAAGTGCAAGTTAAAACTCTACTATGCAAAGCCATTTATCAACAACACCCAAAAACTCCGCCGTTTTCGCTGGGCCTGAGTTCATCTAAGATGGACTGATGCAAAGTGGAAAAGTGTTCTGTGGTCCCCCGAGTCCACATTTCAAATTGTTTTTGGAAACTGTGGATGTCATGTCCTTCGGACCAAGGAGGAAAAGAACCATCCAGATTGTTATAGGCGCAAAGTTGAAAAGCCAGCATCTGTGATGGTATGGAGGTGTATTAGTGCCCAAGGCATGAGTAACTTACACATCTGTGAAGGCGCCATTAATGCTGAAAGGTACATACAGGTTTTGGAGCAACATATGTTGCCATCCAAGCAACGTTATCATGGACGCCCCTGCTTATTTCAGCAAGACAATGCCAAGCCACGTGTTACAACAGCGTGGCTTAGTAGTGAAAGAGTGCGGGTACTAGACTGGCCTGCCTGTAGTCCAGACCTGTCTCCCATTGAAAATGTGTGGAGCATTATGAAGCCTAAAATACCACAACAGAGACCCCCGGACTGTTGAACAACTTAAGCTGTACATCAAGCAAGAATGCGAAAGAATTCCACTTCAAAAATTGGTCTCCTCAGTTCCCAAACGTTTACTGAGTGTTGTTAAAAGGAAAGGCCATGTAACACAGTGGTAAAAATGCCCCTTTGCCAACTTTTTTGCAATGTGTTGCTGCCATTAAATTCTAAGTTAAAGGCCTACTGAAACCCACTACTACCGACCACACAGTCTGATAGTTTATATATCAATGATGAAATCTTAACATTGCAACACATGCCAATACGGCCGGGTTAGATTAGTAAAGTGCAATTTTAAATTTCCCATGAAATATCCTGCTGAAAACGTCTCGGTATGATGACGTTTGCGCGTGACGTCACGAATAGTAGCGGACATTTTGGGACACCATTGTGGCCAGCTATTAAGTCGTCTGTTTTCATCACAAAAATTCCACAGTATTCTGGACATCTGTGTTGGTGAATCTTTTGCAATTTGTTTAATGAACAATGGAGGCTGCAAAGAAGAAAGCTGTAGGTGGGAAGCGGTGTATTAGAGGCCGGCTGCAGCAACACAAACACGTAGCGGCTACGTCGTAGCCGGTGTTTCATTGTTTACATTCCCGAACGATGACAGTCAACCTTTACCATTGGCCTGTGGAGAACTGGGACAACAGAGACTCTTACCAGGAGGACTTTGAGTTGGATATGCATGCTTGTGGATATGGGACAACAGAGACTCTTACCAGGAGGACTTTGAGTTGGATACGCGGGTACCGTGAGTATGCAGCTGCGTCTTCCAAACATATGATCGCTTGCCCGTATGTGCGTGCCGCTATGTGCATGTCAAGTACGTAACTTTGGGGAAATATATGTGCTGTATGAACTTTGCGGAGGTGAACGGTACTTTGGGCTGTGGGATTGAGTGTGTTGTGCAGGTGTTTGAGTTGTATTGGCGGGTTATATGGACGGGAGGGGGGAGGTGTTTGTTATGCGGGATTAATTTGTGGCATATTAAATATAAGCCTGGTTGTGTTGTGGCTAATAGAGTATATATACACTACCGTTCAAAAGTTTGGGGTCACATTGAAATGTCCTTATTTTTGAAGGAAAAGCACTGTACTTTTCAATGAAGATAATTTTAAATTAGTCTTAACTTTAAAGAAATACACTCTATACATTGCTAATGTGGTAAATGACTATTCTAGCTGCAAATGTCTGGTTTTTGGTGCAATATCTACATAGGTGTATAGAGGCCCATTTCCAGCAACTATCACTCCAGTGTTCTAATGGTACAATGTGTTTGCTCATTGGCTCAGAAGGCTAATTGATAATTAGAAAACCCTTGGGCAATCATGTTCACACATCTGAAAACAGTTTAGCTCGTTACAGAAGCTACAAAACTGACCTTCCTTTGAGCAGATTGAGTTTCTGGAGCATCACATTTGTGGGGTCAATTAAACGCTCAAAATGGCCAGAAAAAGAGAACTTTCATCTGAAACTCGACAGTCTATTCTTGTTCTTAGAAATGAAGGCTATTCCACAAAATTGTTTGGATGACCCCAAACTTTTGAACGGTAGTGTATGTCTTGTGTTTATTTACTGTTTTAGTCATTCTCAGCTTAATACCAGGTCCCACACGCCTCTCACAACATCTTCCCTATCTGAATCGCTTCCACTGCCCTCTAGTCCTTCACGCTCACTTTCCTCATCCACGAATCTTTCATCCTCGCTCAAATTAATGGGGAAATCGTCGCTTTCTCGGTCTGAATCGCTCTCGCTGCTTGTGGCCATGATTGTAAACAATGTGCAGATGTGAGGAGCTCCACAACCTGTGACGTCACGCTACTTCTGGTACAGGCAAGGCTTTTTTATCAGCGACCAAAAGTTGCGAACTTTATCGTCGATGTTCTCTACCAAATCCCTTCAGCAAAAATATGGCAATATCACGAAATGATCAAGTATGACACATAGAATGGATCTGCTATCCCCGTTTAAATAAGAAAATCTCATTTCAGTAGGCCTTTAATGATTATTTGCAAAAAAAAATTAAGTTTCTCAGTTCGAACATTAAATATCTTGTCTTTGCAGTCTATTCAATTGAATATAAGTTGAAAATGGTTTGCACATCATTGTATTATGTTTTTGTTTACGAATTACACAACGTGCCAACTTCACTGGTTTTGGGTTTTGTATATTATATGTGGGGTGGGTACACCTTTAAATGTCTGTTTTATGTATTCATGTAATGTAAATGTGAAGCAGTGATTGCATCGGTGTATTATTATTATTATTATTATTATTATTATTATTATTATGCCTCTTATACACACACACACACACACACACACACACACACACACACACACACACACACACACACACACACACACACACACACACACACACACACACACACACACACACACAATTGTAACTGTAGAGTAGCAATCACACAAAGTGCATGTGTGAGGTGGTGTGTGAATACACTGACATTTGTCTTAAATGAGCGTGATTGATTGAAGATGAAAGGCGCTAAACTAACTTGTCTACGTATGGATTGTGTTAGCACCGCTTATTACACACACACTCACACACACCCACACCCACTGCTCATCCATAATTAACTCACAATTAACCTCTCTTGGCTTTTATTGGAGTTGTGCGTCTATGTGTGTGGTTGTGTGTGTGTGTCTGACGAGCTGCACCTTGAACACATCTTCGTTGTCGGCTTGTCACAACAACAACAACAAAAAATCGATGGTGACTCCGCGAGGCGGGGACACGTCCTCCTGGTCTCCATGGCAACGGTTCAAGCCACTCTTTGATATGGCTCACGCTGCGCCGACGACTTTTAACCTCGCTTGCGGCGCCTTCGATCGTAGACTGCCAAATGGTGTCACTTGATGCCGGAGGCGCCGTCGCCGTGACAACGCCATGAGTAACTTCCTGGGTAATGGCGACTTCGCTTCATTTTGTTCGCATTTTGCTAGCAGCTTTCGACCTCACTGACTGTGTGTCTTTAATTCGCTAACCAGTTAGCTGGCAGACAATTAGCAGTACACTACTTCCATCAGTACACTTTAATGAGTGTACTTTGTTGCTCAGTGTGTGAATGTTGGCCAAAATCCACTTTCTGGAAATCCATCCATCTATCCATGGACGTCCCTTTTGGGGTCGTGGGGGGGGGGGGGGGGGGGGGGGGGGGGGAGAGGTCGCTGGAAATGACAATACAAATATTTACCTTCTTTGTCTCTCATATTTATTTTATTTTATTTAGTATTTTCATTGTTTTTATTTTTATTGATTTTTATTATTTTCTTCTCCCCTTCTGTATTGAGGTTCAGATGTTGCTGCAGGAACATTCCTTGCTTCGCGTATGTTTATTGTTTGCTGACTGCATTTAGTCTGCTTTGTATTTACATAGCTTCCTGTCCACTCCCAGCTGCACTAGTTTTTGGTTCTTTCTTGTGCACTCCCAGCTGCACTGATTCTTGGTTCTTTCTTGTGCGCTCCCAGCTGCACTGGTTCTTGGTTCTTTCTTGTGCACTCCCAGCTGCACTGGTTCTTGGTTCATTCTTGTGCACTCCCAGCTGAACTGGTTCTTGATTCTTTCTTGTACACTCCCAGCTGCACTGGTCCTTGTTTTTTTCTTGTGCACTCCTAGCTGCACTAGTTCTTGATTCTTAAGTGCGCTCCCAGCTGCACTGGTTGTTGGTTCTTTCTTGTACACTCCCAGCTGCACTGGTTCTTAGTTCTCTCTTTTGAACTCCCAGGAGCACTGGTTCTTGGGTCTTTCTGGTGCGCTCCCAGCTGCACTGGTTCTTCGTTCTTTCTTGTACAATCCCAGCTGCACTAGTTCTTGGTTCTTTCTTGTGCACACCCAGCTGCACTAGTTCTTGGTTCTTATGTGCACTCCCAGCTGCACTAGTTCTTGGTTCTTATGTGCACTCCCAGCTACACTGGTTCTTGGTTCTTTCTCGTGCACTCCCAGCTGCACTAGTTCTTGGTTCTTTCATGTGCACTCCCAGCTGCACTGGTTATTGTTTTTTTCTCGTGCACTCCCAGCTGCATTAGTCCTTGGTTCTTTCTTGTGCACTTCCGGCTGCACTGGTCCTAGGTTCTTTCTTGTGCACTCCCAGCTGCACTAGTTCTTGGTTCTTTCTTGTGCACTCTCGCTGCACTAGTTCTTGGTTCTTATGTGCACTCCCAGCTGCACTGGTTCTTGGTTCTTTCTTGTACACTCCCAGCAGCACTGGTTCTTGGATCTTTCTGGTGCACTCCCAACTGCACTAGTTCTTGGTTCTTTCTTGTATACCCCAAGTTGCACAAGTCCTTAGTTCTTTCGTGTGCACTCCCAGCTGCACTGGTTCTTGGTTCTTTCTCGTGCATTCCCAGCTGCACTAGTTATCGGTTCTTTCTTGTGCACTCCCAGCTGCACTAGTTATTGGTTCTTTCTTGTGCACTCCCAGCTGCACTAGTTCTTGGTTCTTATGTGCACTCCAAGCTGCACTGGTTCTTTGTCCTTTCTTGTATACTCCCTGTTGCACTGGTTCTTGGTTCTTTCTTGTTCACTCCCAGCTGCACTAGTTCTTGGTTCTTATGTGCACTCCCAGCTGCATTGGTTCTTGGTTCTTTCTTGTATACTCCCTGTTGCACTGGTTCTTGGTTCTTTCTTGTGCACTCCCAGCTGCACTACTTCTCGGCTCTTTCTTGTGCACTCCCAGCTGCACTGGTTATTGTTTTTTTCTTGTGGACCCGCACCTGCACTGGTTCTTTGTTCTTTCTTGTGCACTCCTAGCTGCAATGGATCTTGGTTCTTTCTCGTGCACTGCCAGTTGCACTGGTTCTTGGTTCTTTCTTGTGGACTCCCACCTGCACTGGTTCTTGATTCTTTCTTGTGCACTCCTATCTGCAATGGTCCTTGGTTATTTCTCGTGCACTGCAAGCTGCACTAGTTCTTGGTTCTTTCTCGTGCACTCCCAGCTGCACTAGTGTTTAGTTTTTCGTATGTTAAATACCTTTCAAATGAACGCTGTCGCCTGCTCTCCTCTGCAACCTGGGATCCTGACAAGCATTGGTGCCATGTGGTCCAAAGCATCACATAGTGTCCAGTGAGCAGGAGGCTGGACGAGTTTTACCGTGCTCTAAATATGTGTTAAAACATGTCATGTGAACCAAACTCCGGCTGATTTCAATGTTTTTATCCCATGACGAAAGCCTGTGGCATATCCATGTCGCACTCTGTCTGTGCAGATTTGATAAGACGACATTGTTGCGTTCTCCGTCATAATCAATGAGGACGTTTTGTGTTTTGCTGTGCAGGATGCGACGTGCTGAGCGATGGTGCGAGTGTTGTGATGGATGGGGAAGAAGAGGAAGGCGAGAAGACAGCGAGCAGCGTTGTTCATCACCTGCTGCACACAAGATAAGCACACACACACACACACACACACACACACACACACACACACACACACACACACACACACACACACACACACACACACACACACACACACACACACACACACATCAGCGCCCCGCAGAGTAAATTAAAACACAACATTGTCTCACCTCAGTGAGCTTTAAATCAACTCTTTTGTGGCGCGAATTTATCGACTCACTTTTTGTTGATTTAAGCAGACGTCAGCTCGATATAATCAATCTTCGCTAATTCTCTCCAAAACACTTTCGCCGTATTACAAATCGTCTTCTCTGTCTCGGAGCTGTTTCCCGTTCGTGTGGTCGCTTCGTGTGGTCCACCTCGAGAAGTCTGACCAGCACTCGATTGTTTACCTCGTTATTGTTATCGTTGGGAGGGATTGAAACACCAACGTTAACCTTCACGCACACACAAACGTTTCAAACATATTTGGTTCTTCTCAAAATGGTGGGGGTGGGGGCAAATGACCCCAGGAAACGTGCTTTATCAGTATCACACTTCAAAACCTGTGCACTACAAAACATGCTCCTTGTCGCCATTAATCCTGATTTCCTCCTTTTGTTAAAAAAAAAAAAAAAAAGTATTTTT
>NC_084736.1:25193159-25323159 GCF_033978785.1 Entelurus aequoreus | reverse complement strand
CTACTTTGTTACATGTTTATGTTTATTACTACTCCTCAATTACATGTTTGTTTATGTGTATTACTTCTACTTCTTTATTGCATGTTTATTTATATGTTAATACTACTTCTTTATAACGTGTTTTATTATGTTCATTACTACTACTTTATTACATGTTTAGGCCACCTACTCAGTGGCCTAGTGCTTAGAGTGTCCGCCCTGGGATCGGTAGGTTGTGAGTTCAAACCCCGGCCGAGTCATACCAAAGACTAACAAAATGGGACCCATTATCTCCCTGCTTGACACTCAGTATCAAGGGTTGGAATTGGGGGTTAAATCACCAAAAATGATTCCCGGGCGCGGCCTTTGCTGCTGCTCACTGCTCCCCTCACCTCCCAGGGGGTGAACAAGGGGATGGGTCAAATGCAGAGGACACATTTCATCACACCTAGTGTGTGTCTGACAATCATTGGTACTTTAACTTTAACTTATTTATATGATTATTACTACTACTTCTTTATTACATGTTTCTTTATATGTTTATTAATAGTACTTATTTATTACATGTTTTATTATGTTCATTACTACTACTCATACATGTTTATTTATATGTTTATTACTACTTCTTCTTTATTACATATTTATGTATGTTTATTACTACTTCTTCTTTTATTACATGTTTATTTATATGTTTATTACTACTACTTCTCTATTACATATTTATGTATATGTTGATTAATACTACTTTATTGCATGTTTTATTATGTTCATTACTACTACTTCTTTATTACATGTTTATTTATGTTTGTTACTACTACTTCTTTATTGCATGTTTATTTATATGTCTATCAATACTACTTCTTTATTACATGTTTTATGTTCATTACTACTACTGCTTTATTACATGTTTATTTATATGTTTATTACTACTACTTCTTTATTGCACGTTTATTTATACTGTATGCTTATTAATACTACTTCTTTATTACATGTGTATTTGTTTATTACTACTTCTTCTTTATTACATGTTTATTTATGTTTATTACTACTACTCTATTACATGTTTATTCATATGTTTATTAATACTACTTCTTTACATGTTTTATGTTCATTACTACTACTGCTTTATTACATGTTTATTTATATGTTCATTAATACTACTTCTATATTGCACATTTATTTATAATGTATGTTTATTAATACTACTTTTTTATTACATGTGTATTTGTTTATTACTACTTCTTCTTTATTACATGTTTATTTATGTTTATTGCTACTACTCTATTACATATTTATTTATATGTTGCTTGATACTACTTATTTATAACATGTTTATATATTTATTAATACTACTTCTTTATTGCATGTTTATTCATGTTTATTACTACTACTTCTTTATTACGTGTTTATATATTTATTAATACTACTTCTTTATTGCATGTTTATTTATGTTTATTACTACTACTTCTTTATTACATGTTTATTATATGTTTATTATTACTTCTTTTTTAATTACATGTTTATTTATGTTTGTTACTACTACTGTTTTATGTTATATATAGTAATGATTGATCAAGTACACAATAGTAATGATTATAAAAGTACACAGTATTAATGATTGGAAAACTACACAGCAGTCATGATTGAAACAGTAAATAATAGTCATGTTTGAAAAAGTACACAGTAGTTATGATTTAAAAAAAATACACAATAGTAATGATTTCAAAAAGTACACAGTAGCAATTAATGAAAAAGTACACAATAGTAATGATTGAAAAAGTATACACTAGTAATGATTGAAAAAGTACACCATTGTAATGATTGAAAAAGTACACAATTGTAATGATTGAAAAAGTATACACTAGTAATGATTGAAAAAGTACACCATTGTAATGATTGAAAAAGTACACAATAGTAATGATTGAAAAAGTATACACTAGTAACGATTGAAAAAGTACACCATAGTAATGATTGAAAAAGTACACAATTGTAATGATTGAAAAAGTACACAAAAGTAATGATTGAAAAAATACACAGCAGTAATTATTGAAAACATACACAACAGTAATGATTGAGAAAGTATACATAGTACTAATTATTTAGTAGTAAGTACACAGTAGTAATGATTTAGTAGTAAGTACACAGTAGTAATGATTTAGTAGTAAGTACACAGTAGTAATGATTTAGTACAAAGTACACAATAGGTTTGTACTTTCAGTAGTCGTGGTACTTCCTGTTCATATTTATATTGTTATTTTGGGGTCCTTGTGATTAAATATTGTTTATTGATGTTACTAACAGTAATAATGATAATAATAAAAGTAATATTGATGATAATAATGATGGTAATAATAATAATACAAATACATTTTATTTGTAAGTGACTTCCAATTTAAGAGTAATACTAACATTGATGGCTTTCAGGTCAATAAATAAATAAATGATGAAGTTGTATTGCACGATAAAACGTCAGTATTGTTTCTGTCGTTATTAAAAGCAGCGTCGCCCACCTGGGAGGCACAATATCTGCGCGGGACGTCCCGTCTGGGACGGACGTTCAATCAGAGTCCATGTTGGCGCTGACACATTGATGGAATGTTTTCTATTCACATTCCTAACTCTCGGCCGCGGCCCTTTTCACGTGACAGTGATGAATATGCCGGTAATTACCAGCGGCCTTGATGGATGGCGTTGTCGCACTTGGCACACATCCTCGGATGGAACATGTTCCACGCATCACAAACGTCAAATAGTCCAACTAATGCTTGGGGTTTCATCGGGAGGACCACAGTCTTCAAAGGACACTACTAAGATCCAAACACCACGCGCTAAACAGCATGTGCAAACTATGAAATAGCGTGTACTATTAGTGGGCATGTTGCCTGTGATCTACTAAGACTGTGTGTACAATTGATAACTGGTGCAGACCGCCTTATTTAAACGAGGTTTTTGCATGTACTATACGGGGCATCCCCATGGAGACACTCATTTACTGCACATTCATGTTGCATTGAACATACTGTACATACCTGTGACGTTTTGTGGTGTTTTTAAACATGTACCACTTTTTATGGGCATTTTAGAAGCAGTCCTGCAGTGCAACTACAATGACCAAAGTTGTTTATATTTTTACCACCACAGGTGCACTCATTGGAGAGAGAACCCCCCAAAATGCAGACTTTAAAACATTTTCGATACAAGAAATATTATAAAAGTGTGTATTGTATGTGAAAAAAACAAATGTAATAAAAAAAATACTAAAGGACACCAAAACACATTTGTTTTAATCCACCCTTAAGTCCTCTAGCAGCTATAAAATTATAAAAGAATATTGCTGAAAAGAAAATATGTCTAATATTTTTTTATTTTTGACGGTCCCAAATAGGACTGAGGATTGTCGTCTGTTTATCGTCTGTCTGCACAGCGCGAGTACTGATCCTGCAGCCGTGTGTGGAATGCGTGCTAAATAAAACGCTAAGTAGTGCTGGCAAAACAGTGATGAGTGTTGATAAATCACTTTGCGTGTGCTAAATAATTGTATTTGCATTTTGTCCTTCCAGTATTGTGGCCGTTCAGATGTTCAGCATATAGTCTAAATCAAGGTTCTCTGACTTTTTTCACCACGTACCACCTCAGAAATAACTAATAATGACCGGCATTGAAATATAGTAATGTAGTAGGCCTAAGTATTCATTAAAAAGAAGGCAGAGGTTTTACTTAACAAATGTATTTATTATTTTTGGCCACTGTAACATTGCACATTTACAACAGTTTGAACAGTAAAACTGTGTTTGAATTAGGGTTACAAAGGGGTGGAAAGTTTCCGGTAAATTTCCAAAAAAAACAACTTTCCAAGAGCAACAAAAATACTTCCTTAGATGCCTTAATTGGGCAACAACATCTCCATATGTTGGAAGAATATTTAAGTGCGGCTCACTGAGCTTTGAGAAGGTCACTCAGTGAGGCCCAACCTTCCAGACGTTGGGCCTCACTGAGGGGATTCCGGAAATTCCAGAGGTGATTCCGGAAATATACCACGGGAAGTTAAGCTCGGAAAGTTTGGAAATTTTGACCATTTTTTGATTATTCAAAGTTGGACACCGTCCACCTTATTCTGTAGAATAGGATGAGAAGCTTGTAAAACACTAATGCAATGCCACACACAGATATAAATAGTCAGCTAAACAATTGGAGTAGTCTTTAAAAATATGTTACTGATGGACAAATGAATAGAAATAGGCTAGATGAATAAATGAACACTCAATCAGCATGCTAAATCAAACTATAACCTACATTCTTGTATGACAACAGAATGGCTAGCAGAACAGAAGGCAGAGGAAACTACACGTTTTGATTTAGTACTTGCTAGTTGAACTTTACAGATCACAAACAAGGTCAATTCGGGTCGCTAACGTTGTTAGCATAAATGAATGGGATTTAACATAGAAAAAATTAGCATCACGGCTAACAGAGAAATATTTTCGGTTCATTACAAGACTGTGGTCATACATAAACCTAGCTAGCTAGAGATATTGGCCCCAAAATCATTTAACAAGTACAGGAACAGCTAGCTAGCTAGCTTGAGTGGAAGTCTGCTGGAGTAGTCTACAGTCATACCGTAACAAGCAATTACACTTCTATTAAACTTAAATACCATAGATCAAATATATTTACCCGAGTAATATCATCAAAACTTACCTGACTGGATGAAGTCCTTGGGCTCAAATACTAGTGTGGCCTCAATAGCCCTGTTGTAGTGTGTAGCATGCTGGGAATTATCTGTGCATGTGATGGAAGAATGCACTGCACATGTGATGGAGGAATGCACAGTGCAGGGTTGAAATTCAACGGAATTTGCATTAAATCAGGTGGTTTTAGCTAATAATCATGCTGCAAGATCTAGCATGTTGCGTTAAATGTTTATTCCCATTAATTTCCCATTAATTCCCATATATTCCCTTTAATTGATTATTTGGCGTATCACTCGATGCAGCCTGAGTACCATTACTACAGTTTGAGAATCCCTGTTCTACATATTCGTGAAGACAGATGCGCTCAATGTTTTGCGCTCCTTATTTTTTGCTCCTTATTTTGCTCACTAAAGAGACGCAATCCTCTGCTCACAAGTTTAGTAGATCAGACGTAAAGGGCCGGATTTACTAGAGGTTTGCGTGTACTAAAACACATGCAAACTTGCTAGCACACAAAGATAATCCATGCAGATTATATGCTGGTTATTACAACACAATACCGGGAGGAGGAGATGCAAATATAATCATTTAGCACTCACAATGTGATTTATCAAGAATACAACTGTTTAGCACGTTTGAAAAGTATGTGCAAACTGGCACGGTTACGCACAAATGGCTGGGAGAAAAGTGGCAATCAGTGCGATAAGACAAGAAATAGAAAGGAAAGAATCAACCTCTTTATGTCAGAAGTAAAAATTATGTCCAGCGATTCCATCTTTGAGCTGATGGATGACTTACAGTAAAGGCTGAGTTGGAGCCAGCAGGCATCAAAAGAATCAATATGTTTTCTGTTATGATAAAAGATTTGGAGCAACATGAATTATCTTGTTGTTGATCAAACCAGCATCATAAAAGTTATTGGCAGCATATTTCAGTGTGTATATATATATATATATATATATATATATATATATATATATATATATATATATATATATATATATATATATATATATATATATATATATATACAGTCGTGGTCAAAAGTTTACATACACTTGTAAAGAACATAATGTCATGGCTGTCTTGAGTTTCCAATAATTTCTACAACTCTTATTTTTTTGTGACAGAGTGATTGGAGCAGCAGATTTGGTCACATTTTCAGTAGACCCATAATAAATTCATAAAAGAACCAAACTTCATGAATGTTTTTTGTGACCAACAAGTATGTGCTCCAATCACTCTATTACAAAAAAATGCCATGACATTATGTTCTTTACAAGTATATGTAAACTTTTGACCACAACAGTATGTGTGTGTGTGTGTGTGTGTGTGTGTGTGTGTGTGTGTGTGTGTGTGTGTGTGTGTGTGTGTGTGTGTGTGTGTGTGTGTGTGTGTGTGTGTGTGTGTGGTGTGGTGTGTGTGTGTGTGTGTGTGTGTGTGTGTGTGTGTGTGTGTGTGTGTGTGTGTGTACGTGTATATATGTTTAAATGTGTGTATATATGTGAATATATGTTTAAATGTGTACATATGTATGTCTGTATATGTATATATGTATATGTGTAAATATATATAAAATATATATGTGTTTATATATATATCCATCCATCCATTTTCTACCGCTTTTCCCTTTTGGGGTCGCGGTAGGTGCTGGAGCCTATCTCAGCTGCATTCGGGCAGAAGGCGGGGTACACCCTGGACAAGTCGCCACCTCATCACAGGGCCAACAGAGATAGACAGACAACATTCACACTCACATTCACACACTAGGGCCAATTTAGTGTTGCCAATCAACCTATCCCCAGGTGCATGTTTTTGGCGGTGGGAGGAAGCCGGAGTACCCGGAGGGAATCCACGCAGTCACGGGGAGAACATGCAAACTCCACACAGAAAGATCCCGAGCCCGGGATTGAACCCAGGACTACTCAGGACCTTCGTATTGTGAGGCACATGCACTAACCCCTGTTCCACCGTGCTGCCTTTTATTTATTTAGTTATATATATACAGTATATATATATGTATATATACAGTATATATATATATATATATATATATATATATATATATATATATATATATATATATATATATATATATATATATATACATCCAGTATATATACAAGCACAGGCACAACCGTGAAGTGAAAACCATTTCAGGTGACTACCTCTTAAAGCTCATCAAGAGAATGCCAAGAGTGTGTGAAAAAGTAAAAAGAGCAAAGAGTGGCTATTTTGAAGAAACTAGAATATAAAAAATGTTTTCAGTTATTTCACCTTTTTTTGTTCAGTACATAACTCCCCATGTTTTTATTCATAGTTTTGATGCCTTCAGTGACAATCTACAATCTTAATAGTCATGAAAATAAAGAAAACACATTAAATGAAAAGGTGTGTCCAAACTTTTGGCCTGTACTGTATATATACTGTATATGTATACAGTATATTTTTTTTTGTAATGTTTCCATGGTGACAGCAGGTAATACTCACAAAAAACACATTCATATATTTATGTGTATGTACCGTTTGTGTCCATTTCGAAACAAAGTGTGGGGGGGGGAAACTAAGGTTTATTTACAAACATCAACATTATGATTACCTTCATCCTCCTCCTCTTCATCATGGCCATCATCATCTTTTTCATCATCCTTGTTGTCATTCATATTTTCACCATCTTCATCCTCAGTCGAAAGGTCATATTTGAGCGAAGTGCTTGCTGCACTTCATTGAAATGTTAAAGAACACGAGTCATAGAAAGGAAAGTTTATGATCGTGATGATGATGATGATGAAGACGACATGTTTTGGAACATGATGACGTACATAATGTCATACTGTACATGGCGTCTAATCAGGGCATAACTTTATGCTGATAATAAACATTATTTCCTAATATTAACGGTATGTATTGATATACTATGATACACTATATTGCCAAAAGTATTTGGCCACCTGCCTTGACTCACATATGAACTTGAAGTGCCATCCCATCCTTAACCCATAGGGTTCAATATGATGTGGGTCCACCTTTTGCAGCTATTACAGCTTCAACTCTTCTGGGAAGGCTGTCCACAAGGTTGCAGAGTGTGTTTATAGGAATTTTCCACCATTATTCCAAAAGCGAATTGGTGAGGTCACACACTGATGTTGGTCGAGAAGGCCCGGCTCTCAGTCTCCATTCTAACTCATCCCAAAGGTGTTCTATCGGGTTCAGGTCAGGACTCTGTGCAGGCCAGTCAAGTTCATCCACACCAGACTCTGTCATCCATGTCCTTATGGACCTTGCTTTGTGCACTGGTGCACAGTCATGTTGGAAGAAGAAGGGGCCCGCTCCAAACTGTTCCCACAAGGTTGGGAGCATGGAATTGTCCAAAATGTTTTGGTATCCTGGAGCATTCAAAGTTCCTTTCACTGGAACTAAGGGGCCAAGCCCAACTCCTGAAAAACAACCCCACACCATAATTCCTTCGCTGACCCCTCTCTGTCAGTTTACGTGGCCTACCACTTAGTGGCTGAGTTGCTTTTGTTCCCAAACTCTTCCATTTTCTTATAATAAAGCTATCAGTTGACTTTGGAATATTTAGGAGCGAGGAAATTTCAGGACTGGATTTGTTGCACAGGTGGCATCCTATGACAGTTCCACACTGGAAATCACTGAGCTCCTGAGAGCGGCCCATTCTTTCACAAATGTTTGTAGAAACAGTCTCCATGCCTAAGTGCTTGATTTTATACACCTGTGGCCGGGCCAAGTGATTAGGACACCTGATTCTCATCATTTGGATGGGTGGCCAAATACTTTTGGCAATATAGTGTATGTCTTAGTGACTTAGAGCAGTGAGGTTGCTTTAAGGTCATAGGTTGTGAGTGATATGTTAGGATTGGGTTTTAGCAACCGTCCACTTTAAGGAGGTTGAAGGTTCCATGCCGTCTGTTGTCTTATCATTGGCGTCACTCTGCAGCACATTTGTATTCTGAGGACGAAGCGTCTTCTTTTCACTTCTTGCTCCTCGGCTCAACGAGGCTCAGCTCCCCGCGTGGAGATGCTTCTCACTGATTGGACGATGCAGACACGGAGGACTTTGTCACTGGCTTTACTGCTGCCGTTCACCTGCGAGGTGCGTCCGCGACAACAACACCCGAGAGTGGCGAGCAGCCATTTGTCCGGGTCGCCGCCAGCCAAACCACAAATAAATGGCGGCTAAAAGCACACTGTGAATCATCGGGACGCCGCCGCCGCATGATGATGATGATGATGACACACTTAATGAGGACAAATCATGTGACCTGCAGCCAGCACAGCTGCTAACACGCTAGCTCCTAATTGGTCATCACCAAAGGCGCCATTAGCCAACCCTTGCTGTTATAAATCTCAAATTTCTGTGTGTCGTAAATACCGTATTTTCCGGATTATAGAGTGCACCAGTAAATAAACTGCGCTCGCCAGATTTAAAAAGAAAACAATATTTTTCTATACATTAGCCGCACCGGACTATAAGCCACAGATATACACGTTGTGAAATTAGTTATTCACACCAAAATATTTTGCGTTTATTTACATACCTTAATTGTTTCCAAACGGTGCCTGCAACAGGGCAGTATAACGGTTAATCAAACAAAACAGAAGTCATCGTCATGGACCCAGTAGCTGCGCAAGTTCGCTCTCCAATCAGCTAAACAGACTCAATAACTCCACGGTGACGTGTATGTGAATTTACTGAGGAATTTGTGAAACTGAAGCAATACAAAAAGAATGCCATTGTAAGTTAATAATACTAACACAGACACTCGTAAACGTGTTAGCATATTAGCTAATGCTAATGACGCTAGCTTCATTACATTACGATAGCGTGCACAAATATGCATGAAAACACTCCTGCAGACATCACACATGGGACGGTTTAGTGAGTAAGAATTGTTTTAGTCGTATTTTAAAACTTACAAACGTTGCTTGCAGTGACAAATGAAGAATCCGAAAGAGTAGGAACGCTATGGATGGCTAGAAGACGGAACAGCACTTGTACTTCTGGTTGACAGGACTAAATTAGGACCGCGAGCAGGTTTTATCCAGCTTGCAAGATTAGTTTGATAACTACTATATACAAGTCCTTCTTAAATAGTGGGACGGGCCCCCTGGTGACTGCTTTGTTGTTGCCTTCATTGTTTATAAGCTTACAATGTTATGCAGAGGTATATGTATAACAATTTTATAGACTAATTATACTATTTGTAGTCACGGTGGAGAATGGGAGAGCACTAAATCTTTTCTTCTTCCTAGGGGGGGTGTAACAGAACATATTTGAGAACCACTGCTACTCATGAGCTGAAATGTTTGAATGAAAGAAACTGCTGTTCTATATGTGTCCACTAGATGTCGCAATAGCAATTCTTTATATACCCTGCCTCGAGAGACTTCAGAGAGGGCGGAGCTGCAGTATGTGCCGTGTTAAGATAGAGGCACCACTTTCCTGTTTGGACACTACATACTCACGCTGCTTATTGGTGATAAGAATGTAGATTGCTATACGTTCATGCCTTGATTGTCAAAGATGTTGCTGGTTATGGGGACACATTTTCTGGGCGCACATGAATATGCTGGAAAATGGTATATCCCCGTCAAACGTCATGTGTGAGTCATGAAATGAGTCCAAATCCACAAGTTTTCCGGACTATAAGGCGCAACTTAAAAAAAAAAAATTTTTCTCACAGTGCGCCTTATAACTTGGTGTGCCTAATGTACGGAATAATTCTGGTTTTGCTCACCGACCTCGGAGCGATTTTATTTGGTACATGGTGTAATAATAAGTGTGACCAGTAGATGGCAGTTAAACATGAGAGATACGTGTAGACTGCAATATGACTCAAGTAAACAACACCAACATTTTATATGTTCCATTGAAAATATAGAACATTACACACGGCGCTCAAAAATCTATCAAAATGTTTTAGTACGACTTTGGTAAGCTATGAAGCAGCACCGCTTGATGGATTGTCGGCACATTAAACATAGGAGTATTATTATGGTGTGTGTATAAAGTAAGACATATTATCTGGCGTTTTATTTCGCAATATTATGCAAAAGCAACTTTTCTCACCTTCTGGTACCTGATGATCTGTATTTGGGATCTTCATAAATCCTGAAAAATTGCGCACGTCCGCCTTTGTAGTCCGTGGCGAAACCGTAGTCGATAAGCTTCTTCTTTTTCTCTATCTTCTTGTTATTTGACATTCATCCTCAGCTGTTGCCATTTTTAATATAAAGTAGTGTAAAATTCGTACTTATATCTGTCAGTAAACTCGCCATTAAAGCGCTAAAACATACCGGTTTAGTGAGTTTACATTATTCACCCAAGGAACTTTAGTTATTAGAGTTGCGGTCGGACGGTTTTTCACGGGACACATTTCGGGTGTTGTTGTTTACGGATGAGGAGATGCTGCTCTGTTATTGATTGAAGTAAAGGCTGAATGTCATTAAAATAGTTAGCGCCATCTTTTGACACTTCTTGTCCCCTGTGGTCCGGAAAATACGGTAGATAATGCTACATATGTACAGAATAAACCACATGATATTCGTACATCAGTTGAGGAAAAGGAGTAAATTACTTAAATAAAATCCTGTAATTTGATTTTGATATTATTATTAATTTCAATTTCTGATACATTAAAAATTAAACAACAATGTGAGCATTTTAAAACTATGCCAGACTCAATTCCACCCATTTTACTGATGTACATCATTTATTCAGAAAGTATAAATAACCACAAATGAAGATAGAATACTATTAACCGCAGCATGTAAGTATAAAAAAATACATTGTGATTTGTACATTTTCCGAATTTCTCCATTTTGAAACGACGAAAACAATCTGAAGCTGTCTTTATTTTTAAGTTATCATGCCATAATTTTACACTGCATCTCCTGCAGTGAGCGAGCTCGTCCAAAAGATGTCGCCATAGCACAAAAAATAACACCTTTAGCACGGTGGCCGTCAGCCAAGAAAAATCCATAAATTAGTCGCACTGTTTTATAAGCGGCAGGGTTCAAAGCATCGGAAAAAGTAGTGGCTTATAGCCTGGATTTTACTGTATGTGTTCATTCCTGCTTATTGTTGTTGCTCGAGGTTTTATCGTGGCCTCAAACTGAGCCCCCCTCCACCCATGTTTACCTTTTTTTCCTACCTTTCCTACCTTTTCCTGCTCTGTTTACTCCTGTAACTGCATATCGTTTGTCTGTTCTTAGACAAATTGTAGTGAAAACTAATTTCCTTGTGTTTTTTAAGTACAATGACGATTTTATTTTATTTGAAGTATTCACGGATGTAATTATATATGATATGTATCCTGTATTTATATACTAAATATACTATAATAAACAGTATATTAAATGAATATGTGTTGTGTTTTTGGTAAATAATCAGAATATTATACTGATGGGGCAGGACATTATAAGCTTATGCTTCGTCCTGTTCCTTTGCAGACACACACCATCTTTTTTTCAAAAAATATTGTTTTTATTAAAAAATAAAAACAATAAAGGACTTGGACCTGAAAGGTTTCAGTTGCTCCCACCAGAAAGAGATTTTCCTACAACTAATTCACTTTCTTTATATTCCCTATTCTAATCTTCATGCTGTAATTTAGCCACTCAGGACCACATGAGGAGTTTCCATTGAGGCGAATCGTCTTCCTTGTTTCACTGAGCACTGAATGTGTCAAATAAAAACTAATTGCAGGATTCCAAACAGCCCAAATAGTCTCTGAAAGCAAAGCTTTGCTCTGCTTTTCATCAAATAAAAAGCAGTCAGGCTCCATTAAAGGCCTACTGAAACCCACTACTACCGACCACGCAGTCTGATAGTTTATACATCAATGATGAAATCTTAACATTGCAACACATGCCAATACGGCCGGGTTAACTTATAAAGTGACATTTAAAATTTCCCGGGAAATATCCGGCTGAAACGTCGCGGTATGATGACGTATGCGCGTGACGAAGTCAGAGTAGTGTAAGTTATGGTACCCCGTAGAATCCTATACAAAAAGCTCTGTTTTCATTTCATAATTCCACAGTATTCTGGACATCTTTTGCAATTTGTTTAATGAACAATGAAGGCTGCAAAGAAGACAGTTGTAGGTGGGATCTGTGTATTAGCAGCGGACTACAGCAACACAACCAGGAGGACTTTGTTGGAGCGCTAGCCGCGCTTGCCGCCGACCTCACCTTGACTTTCTACGTCTCCGGGCCGCCAAACGCATCGGGTGAAGTCCTTCGTCCTTCTGTCGATCGCTGGAACGCAGGTGAGCACGGGTGTTGATGAGCAGATGAGGGCTGGCTGGCGTAGGTGGAGAGCTAATGTTTTTAGCATAGCTCTGTGCGGTCCGGTTGCTAAGTTAGCTTCAATGGCGTCGTTAGCACAGCATTGTTAACCTTCGCCAGCCTGGAAAGCATTAACCGTGTATTTACATGTCCACGGTTTAATAGTATTGTTGATTTTCTATCTATCCTTCCAGTCAGGGGTTTATTTTTTTTGTTTCTATATGCAGTTAAGGCACGATGCTATCACGTTAGCTCGTAGCTAAAGCATTTCGCCGATGTATTGTCGTGGAGATAAAAGGCACTGAATGTCCATTTCGTGTTCTCGACTCTCATTTTCAAGAGGATATAGTATCCGAGGTGGTTTAAAATACAAATCCGTGATCCAAAATAGAAAAAGGAGAGTGTGGAATCCAATGAGCCAGCTTGTACCTAAGTTACGGTCAGAGCGAAAAAAGATACGTCCATCACTGCCTCTCAAGTCCTTCACTGTAACGTTCCTCATCTACGAATCTTTCATCCTCGCTCAAATTAATGGGGTAATCGTCACTTTCTCGGTCCGAATCTCTCTCGCTCCATTGTAAACAATGGGGAATTGTGAGGAATACTAGCTCCTGTGACGTCACGCTACTTCCGGTACAGGCAAGGCTTTTTTTTATCAGCGAGCAAAAGTTGCGAACTTTATCGTCGATTTTCTCTACTAAATCCTTTCAGCAAAAATATGGCAATATCGCGAAATGATCAAGTCTGACACATAGAATGAATCTGCTATTCCCGTTTAAATAAAAAAAAATCATTTCAGTAGGCCTTTAAGTTGCCTTGATGGCTGATCTCTGCTCACTTTTTGGAAACATGTGAGCTCATGTTAGCTCATTTGGGCTAATGTTAGCATGCCTCGGTAACTATTGTATACGGGCTTTCATGTGCTGATAAGATAGCCGCCGCCATTAGCTGTGTTGTTAGCATTGCGTGTTGTTAGCATTTTTGCATTCTTTTTAGCGTTACGTAAGTGGTGTCTTACATCTCATCTTTTGATATCGCCTATGTCAACGACTCACCAATGTGTAGATGTGTTATTTCTTTATAATTGTTTATTATTATTTATTTTATTTTATTTTATTATTTACGGAGATGTGTTATTGATAAGGCAGGCGTTGAAGATAAAGCGCATAAAACAATAGTTCCGTCAAAAGTCGGTCAACTTTATTGTTGCGGTGAAGATAGCGCCGACATTAGCCGCTGTGTTGTTAGCATTGTTCACCCTTAAATAAAACCTAATTTAACACTTTATTTAGGCCAGGGGTGTCAAACGTACGGCCCGTGGGCCGGATCAGGCCCGCAAACAGGTTTTATCCGTTTGCTAAGTATAAAAAAGAGCCGAAATTTTTGAATGAAAGAAACTGCTGTTCTAAATGTGTCCACTAGATGTCACAATAGAAATTATTTGTATCTTTGTAGATGACACCAGTCGAGGAAAATTAGCAAACTACATAAATAATATCCTATAATTTGATTTTGATATTATTTTTTCATCTTGATGGAATGACTGATGAACATTATCACATAATTTGTTCAGAAAGTATAAATAACGACAAATAAAGATAGAATACTATTAACCGCAACATGTTCGTGTAAAAAAAACAACAACAACATTATGATTTGTACATTTTCAGAATGTCCTTGTCAGTCAGGCCCATTTGGTAGTAGATTTTTCTCCATTTGGCCCCCGATCTAAAACTAGTTTGACATCCCTGATTTAGGCCAAAACTACGTAGAATATGCGTTTAAAAATATATATATCTGTAAATTTTACAATAGTGCATGCCACAATATTGTGTGGTGAGGGATGACTCTAAACAATATTATACACATTAATTATACATAGGTTAAACAAAAAAAGTTTGATATGATTGAAAAATAAAACATTGATCAAGGTGGGGCTCAATGGCGATTGTCCGAAAAGGCAACGTGGGTCGCCCCTCCAACGGACTGACTTTAGTGCACAGCAAGGGCTCTGGAACCAGTCTTCTCGAGAAGGGCTGGACTCTCTTCAGCAGACGAGAGGGTAGCTTCCCTCTGCTTTCGGGCGGTGGAGACGGGTCCTGACTGTTGTTTGTGCTTACGCACCAAACAGCAGCTCAAAGTACCCGCCCTTTTTGGATTACCTTGAGGGAGTACTGGAGAGTGCTCCCGCAGGTGATTCCCATGTTCTGCTGGGTGACTACAACGCTCATGTTGGCAACGACAGTGAAACCTGGAGAGGCGTGATTGGGTCGAACGGCTGCCCCGATCTGAACCCGAGTGGTGTTTTGTTATATGACTTTTTTGCTCCTTACAGATTGTCCATAACGAACACCATGTTCAAATATAAGGGTGTCCATATGTGCACTTGGCACCAGGACACCCTAGGCTGCAGTTTGATGATCGACTTTGTAGTTGTCATTGGATTTACGATCTCATGTTTTGGAAGAGATGGGCGGAGATTTCTACCGATCACCACCTGGTGGGGAGTTGGCTCCGATGGTGGGTGAGGATGCCGGTCAGACCTGGCAGGCCCAAACGCATTGTGAGAGTCTGCTGGGAACGTCTAGCAGAGTCTCCTGTCAGAGAAAGCTTTAATTCCCACCTCCAGAGGAACTTTGAACATGTCGCGAGGGAGGCACTGGATATTGAATCCAAGTGTGGACCATGTTCCGTACCTCTATTGTCGAGGCGGCTGATCGGAGCTGTGGCCGCAAGGTGGTTGGTGTCTGTCGTGGCGGTAATTCCAGAACATGCTGGGATACCGTCAAGATAAAGAAAGAGTCCTATCTGGTCCTTTTGGCTCATTGAACTCCGGAGGTAGCGGACAGGTACCGACAGGCCAAGTGGCGTGCGACTTCGGCGGTCGCGGAGGCAAAAAACTCAAACATAGGATGAGTTTGGGGAAGCCATTGAAAACGACTTCCGAACGGCGTCGAAGCGATTGGCGCCCACTATCCACCGCCTCGGGAGTGGTAAGCAGTGCACTGTCAACACCGTGTATGGTGAGCATGGTGTGCTGCTGACCTTGACTCAGGATGTTGTTGATCGTTGGAGGGAATACTTTGAAGACATCCTCAATGCCACCTACATGTCTCCCTATGAGGAACTAGTGCTTGGGGAATTTGTGGTGGGCTCTCCTATTTCTGGGGCTGAGGTTGCCTAAGTAGATAAAAAACCCCTGCAGATGAGATCCGCCCGGAGTTCCTTAGGGCTCTGGATGCTGCGGGACTGTCTTGGTTGACAAAACTTTGCAACATTGCATGGACATCGGGGGCGGTACCTCTGGATTGGCAGACCGGGGTAGTGGTTCCTCTTTTTACGAAGGGGAACCGGACGGAGTGTTCAGTCCATCGTGAGATTACACTTTTCAGCCTTCCCTGTCAGGTCTATTCAGGTGTACTGGAGAGGAGGCTACGCCGGATAGTCGAACCTCTGATTCAGGAGGAAAAGTGTGGTTTTCGTCCTGGTCGTGGAGCTTTATACTCTCGGCAGAGTCTTTGCGGGTGCATGGAAGTTTGTCCAACCAGTCGACATGTGCTTTGTGGACTTGGAGAAGGCATTCGACCGTGTCCCTCAGGAAGTCCTGGGGGGAGTGCTCACAGAGTATAGGATATCGGACTGTCTGATTGTGGCGGTCCGCTCCCTGTATGATCAGTGTCAAAGCTTGGTCCGCATTGCCTGCAGTAAGTCGGACCCGTTTTCAGTTAGGGTTGGACTCCGCCAGGGCACCCTTTGTCACAGATTCTGTTTAAAGCTGTTATGGACAGAATTTCTTGTCACAGTCAGGGCGTTGAGGGGGATCCAGTTTGGTGGCTGCAGGATTAGGTCGCTGCTTTTCGCAGATGATGTGGTCCTGATGGCTTCATCTGGCCAGGATCTTCAGCTATCACTGGATCGGTTTGCAGGATGAAAATCAGCACCTCCAATTCCGAGTCCATGGTTCTCGCCCAGAAAAGGGTGGAGTGCCACCTCCTGGTTGGGGAGGGGATCTTACCCCAAGTGGAGGAGTTCAAGTACCTCAGAGTCTTTTTCACAAGTGGGGTAGGAGTAGATCGTGAGATCGAGAGGCGGATCGGTGTGCCGCCCGCAGTGATGTGGACCCTGTATCTATCTGTTGGAAACAAAATGGTAATTGTATCATATGAATGTTGACATTCTGTACACAATGTTAATATTAAAAAAAAACCTCAACATTGTTTTTTATCGAGAAGACATTTTTTTCCACAAGTCTTCTTAGATTTGTGATAAACAAAAATGTAAATGTATTTATTTATTCCAACTAGTAGGCAACAATCAGTCTGGTTAAAATGTCACATCTCTCCGTGCTCGAGGAGTCTCGGATTGATTTGCATAATGTTTTATTAAATAATGCATGGCGTCGTTGGGGGCGCTCACGTGGGCATGAAAGCTTTCTGACAGGTGAGGCAGGCGGCCATTTTAACTAACCTGGGCATCAATTACTAAGTCCAAAGTATTATTTATTCAAAAGAACGACTTAAAAGTGACTTTTACTGTACATTTTACAATAGAAAGGATGTGAAAAATGGTCTTATTTGTGGTGTTTTATTGTGCACTTACTTACTGTACACTTAGTCTTTTGAGTACATTATACTTGCATACTTTCTGTACACTTAATCTTTTGAGAACATTATAATTGCATACTCTCTGTACACTTAGTCTTTTGAGTACATTATACTTGTATACTTACTGTACACTTACGCTTTTGAGTACATTATACTTGCATACTTACTGTACACTTAGTCTTTTGAGTACATTATACTTGCATACTTATCATACACTTAGTCTTTTGAGTGCATAAGTGTGTTACACGTATGTACTTACACTTAGTCTTTTGAGTAGATTATACTTGCGTACTTCAAATTAGTCTTTTGAGTACGATATACTTTCGTACTTACACTTAGTCTTTTGAGTACATTATACTTGCGTACTTACACGTAGTATTTTGAGTACAATGTACTTGCATAGTTCCACTTAGTCTTTTTGAGTACATTAAATTTGTCTACTTACACTTAGTCTTATGAGTACATTAAACTTGCATACTTACAATTAGTCTTTTGAGTATGATTTACTTTCGTACTTACACTTAGTCTTTTGAGTACATTATACTTGCGTACTGTACACTTAGTCTTTTGAGTACCATATACTTGCATACTTCCACTTAGTCTTTTTGAGTACATTATACTCACATACGTACTGTACACTTAATCTTTTGATGACATTATACTTGCATAATTGCACTTAATCTTTTCGAATACATTTTACTTGCATACTTACTGTACACTTAGTCTTTTGAGTGCATAAGTGTGTTACACTTGTGTACTTACACTTAGACTTTTGAGTGCATAAGTGTGTTACACTTGTGTACTTACACTTAGTCTTTTGAGTGCATAAGCGTGTTACACCTGTGCAATTACTGTGCACGTAATATTTTGAGTATGCATAAGTGTGTTACACTTGTGTACTTACACGTAGTATTTTGAGTGTGCAGAGGTATGTTAGACCAATGTACTTACACTTAGTCTTTTGAGTACTTTATACTTGCGTACTGTACACTTTGTCTTTTAAATATGATATATTTGCGTACTTACGCTTAGTCTTTTGAGTATGATATACTTGCGTACTTACACTTAGTCTTTTGAGTATACAGAGGTGTGTTAGACCAGTGTACTTATACTTAGTTTTTTGAGTACATTATACTTGCGTACTTACACTTTGTCTTTTGAGTACATTATTACACTTAGTCTTTTCAATGCATAAGAGTGTTACACGTGTGTACTTACACTTAGTCTTTTGAGTACGATATACTTGTGTACATACGCTTAGTCTTTTGAGTACGATATACTTACGTACTTACACTAAAGTCTTTGAGTACATTATACTTGCATACTTACTGTACGCTTAGTCTTTTCAGTATATCATACATGCATACTTAGTCTTTTTGAGTACATTACACTTTCGTACTTTACTTAATCTTTTGAGTACATGATACTTGCATACTTATATTTAGTCTTTTGAGTGCATAAGTATGTTACATGTGCATACTCCCCTTAGTCTTTTCAGTATATCATACATGCATACTTAGTCTTTTTGAGTACATTACACTTTCGTACTTTACTTAATCTTTTGAGTACATGATACTTGCATACTTATATTTAGTCTTTCGAGTGCATAAGTATGTTACATGTGCATACTCCCCTTAGTCTTTTCAGTACATGATACTTGCATACTTATGTTTAGTCTCTTGAGTGCATAAGTATTGTACACTTGCATACTTCATTTAATGTTTTCAGTACGTGATACTTGCATACTTATAATTAATCTTTTGTTAGACTTTAAAGTACTTTAAGATGCAGTATACCGTCGGTACTTGGATGTTGTACCGTAAACACTCAAAATGATGAGTGTGCAGTGATGGACACTTGACAGCCTCAATAGTCGCCATCTTGGACTTGTAGGGGGCGGGACTAACTTGAGTGGTTACAACCACTATTAAAAAGGAGAGAAAAAGAAAAATGTAAAGTATTCCGTACAGAACTGTACACTCAGTAAGTACACAGTGAACGTATTGAAGTGTACTAATTGAGACGGTTAACGTTTAAGAGCGTGATGACCTCTTCCTGTTCATGTGTCACATCTTGGAGAACGCGCCGTGGTTCTGAGGCCTCATTACCGCTCGTCAGTTTTGCTGAGGCCTCCTCGCCGCGCTTTAACGCAAACGTGCGATCCCCCCCTCACGCTGTCGACGCGACGCGTGATTGGCACGCGAGCAGAAGGCCAATTTGTCGTCCTCCTCTACCGACGTTCCTCCGATGCTGTGTGGCCTTCCCCCCGAGTCTGTCCCATTAGGGCCGTCAGAGGTGCTACCACGCGTTGCGCGTTCCTCCTGACCGCTCGCTAAAGCTGCTCTCTGCTTCCTGCCAGGCGTGAAGTGAGCGCTGTGCACCGGAGGGCTGCTGGCAGTCCTTCAAGGCTTTTAATGAACACACAGGGCGCCATTAAAATCAGCTGCGCGCAAAGATGCTCGCATGAGGCGATGGCCCACTCTCCACTTTTTGTATGCTGCTGTCAGGCTTTGTGGTCCTAAACATAGGCGCCGATTTACATTTCTGTCAGTGGGTGCTCGGTGTGTGTGTATTAGTGTTGTCCCGATACCAATGTTTTGTTACCGGTACCGGTACCAACAGTATTTCGGTACTTTTGGGTACTTTTATAAATAAAGTGGACCACAAAAAATTTAATTATTGGCTTTTTTTTAACAAAAAATCTTAGGGTACATTAAACATGTTTCTTATCGCAATTTTGTCATTAAATAAAATAGTCAACATACAAGACAACTTGTCTTTTATTAGTAGGTAAGCAAACAAAGGCTCCTTATTGTGTCATTTATCATTCTATTAGTTTGTCAAAATTATTAAGGACAAGTGGTAGAAAATGAATTATTAATCTACTTGTTCATTTACTGTTAATATCTGCTTACTTTCTCTTTCAACATGTTCTATCTACACTTCTGTTAAAATGTAATAATCACTCATTCTTCTCTTGTTTGATACTTTACATTAGTTTTGGATGATACCACAAATTTAGGTATCGATCCGATACCAAGTAGTTACAGGATCATACATTGGTCATATTCAAAGTCCTCATGTGTCCAGGGACATATTTTCTGAGTTTATAAACATAATAAACATTTTTTTTAAAACGAAAGAAGATGTTGTGATGTTAAAATATATTGATGTAGTATCGACTAGATACGCAATTGTACGTGGTATTATTATAGTGGATGTTAGGTGTAGATCCACCAATGGCGTTTGATTATATTGTAGCGTCCTGGAAGAGTTGGTGCTGCAGGGAATTCTGGCAATTTGTTCTGTAATGTTTATGTTGTGTTGCTGTGCAAATATTCTTTCAAAATGTGTTTGTCGTCGTTGCTTAGTGTGGTTTCACTATATGACACATATTTATGACAGTGTTGGCATTGTTCATACTGCCACCCATAGTGTGACATGTATGGCTGTTGACTAACTATGCCCTTCATTGATTGGCTCATGTGCAGTGTGTTCAAAGTCAAGATGATTGTGCCAGTAGGTCATCGGGCACAACGAAATCTTGGTTAGGCTTTGTTAATTGACGACTATATGATTTGTGACCTTTATATAGTGTAATGTGTACCAAACTCGCCACGGACATAACAACAACAAGATTGATTTATCAAAAATGATTTTAAAGATTGATGGTTGCCATCAATCCCACGTGGGTGCTCGGCATTGTCCGTGGGTGCTTCGGGGCCCGAAGCACCCACAGGATCGGCGCCTGTGGTCCTAAACAACATAATTTTATTTCTGGCCCCATTTTGATCTTTCATTTCACTTATTTATTATTATTATTATTATTATTATTTTTTTTTTTTAAATTATTATTATTATTATTATTATTATTATTATTATTAATAATAATAATAATATTATTAGCCTCCTGAAAAGCAACGACACAACAATAAAGCAAACACTCTGTATTTTTACATGCACTAAAAAAAACCTACTTAATTTGGTTGAAACTAGCTTTTCAAACAAATTGACAGCAAGTTACTGTAACTAATTAATTAATTAACTAACTAATTAACCACATTACTCTCCATTAGTGATATGCGATACCACTGATTTTCTGCCCGATCTGATACCAAGTAAAATTCAGGTCGATACTTTGTGCAAATATACTTAATTTGCCTATCGTAAAATATACTTAAAATGTGAACAAAGTTTTGTTAGTTGATTAAAATGAAATAATGCTAACTAATGAATTAATTCATTTGAAAAATTACAACAACAATAATAAACATTGGTAAATGTGTAACTGAACATCAACGCTTGTGTACAGGCAGAATTTTTGACTCACTAAATTATGCAGATACACAATCGTAATTGTGTTATTAATGTGTGTAATTTATTCTTACATGGGAAAAAAACTACAGTAATAATGTAAGAAAAAAGAGCAAATTTGACACAATATCTGTTTTTAGCATTTTTTTAATTAAAAAAAATATTAATATGGCCCTCGTATACTTTGACTTTTCAGTATGCGACCCTTGGTGGAAAAAGTTTTGGACCCCCCTGAGTATCAAAAGTATCTATATTTTAATTCAAGAATCGATATTACAGCACTATGATCTGGTATCGATATTTTAGTCTGAATCGACACACCACTACTCTCCAAATGGGTTTGTTTTGTCATTTCAAGATTCAACCAAAACATTCCTGTTTTAGCTGATATCACGATCAGATTTTGCTCATCCTCCCTAAGACACTCCCCTAGGTTAATAATAATCACCTCCATTACAACAAATAAACTACATTTCTTGGTAATTATCAAGTTATGTAGCTACACAATTGTGATTATATTATTAATTTTATTCTATTCTTCTATAGGAAAAAAAAACTGTAAAAACATAAGAAAAAAGAGCAAAAAATGTAATGAGAAAAATCTTAAATGTACTAATAATAATACTATACTTTGTCACCTACAATACAAATCTTACACTATTCGTTTGTAGTATTTTTTTAAAGAAAAAAAGGAACTATGGCACCCACATGCTGTGACCTTTTTTTAGTATGCGGCCCTTGGTGGAAAAGTATGGACACCCCTGAACTAACGTATCAAAGGTATCAATATTTTAGTATTGATCTAGTATTGATTTAGTATCTCACATCACTACTCAGCAAATTTAGTTATTTTGTGATTGATGCTCTATTACTGCCTTTTCATTATACTCGCATACTTACTGTACACTTAATCTTTTGATGACATTACTCTTGCATAATTACACTTAGTCTTTTTGAGTACATTTTACTTGCATAATTACTGTACACTCAGTCTTACGAGTACGTATACTTTCGTACTTACACTTAGTCTTTTGATTACATCATACATGCGTACTGTACACTTACTATTTTGAGTACAATATACTTGTATATTTCCACTTAGTGTTTTTGAGTACATTAAACTTGCGTACTTACACTTAGTGTTATGAGTACATTATACTTGCGTACTTACAACTAGTCTTTTGAGTACAATATACTTGCATACTTCTGCTTAGTCTTTTTGAGTACATTATACTTGAATACTTACTGTACTTAATCTTTTGATGACATTATACTTGCATACTTACTGTACACTTAATCTTTTGATGACATTATACTTGCACAATTACACTTAGTCTTTTGAGTACATTTTACTTGCATACTTACTGTACACTTAGTGTTACGAGTACGTATACTTTCGTACTTACACTTAGTCTTTTGATTACATTATACTTGCGTACTGTACACTTAGTATTTTGAGTACAATATACTTGTATACTTCCACTTAGTGTTTTTGAGTACATTAAACTTGCGTACTTACACTTAGTCTTATGAGTACATTATACTTGCGTACTTACACTTAGTCTTTTGAGTACAATATACTTGCATACTTCCACTTAGTCTTTTTGAGTACATTATACTCGCATTCTTACTGTACACTTAATATTTTGATGACATTATACTTGCATAATTACACTTAGTCTTTTTGAGTACATTTTACTTGCATAATTACTGTACACTCAGTCTTACGAGTATGTATACTTTCGTAGTTACACTTAGTCTTTTGATTACTTTATACTTGCGTACTGTACACTTAGTATTTTGAGTACAATATACTTGTATACTTCCAGTTAGTGTTTTTGAGTACATTAAACTTTCGTACTTACACTTAGTCTTATGAGTACATTATACTTGCGTACTTACAACTAGTCTTTTGAGTAGAATATACTTGCATAATTCCGCTTAGTCCTTTTGAGTACATTATACTTGCATACTTACTGTACACTTAAAGGCCTACTGAAATTATTATTTTTTATTTAAACGGGGATAGCAGATCCATTCTATGTGTCATACTTGATCATTTCGCGATATTGCCATATTTTTGCTGAAAGGATTTAGTAGAGAACAACGACGATAAACTTTGCAACTTTTGGTCTCTGATTAAAAAAAAGCCTTGCCCCTACCGGAAGTGGCGTGACGTAGTCAGTTGTTCGCCTCCTCATATTTTTCTATTGTTTTCAACGCAGCTAGAGCGATTCGGACCGAGAAAGCGACGATTACCCCATTCATTTGAGCGAGGATGAAAGATTTGTGGATGAGGAACGTTAGAGTGACGGACTAGAATGCAGTGCAAGACATATCTTTTTTCGCTCTGACCGTAACTTAGGTACAAGCTGGCTCATTGGATTCCACACTCTCTCCTTTTTCTATTGTGGATCACGGATTTGTATTTTAAACCACCTCGGATACTATATCCTCTTGAAAATGAGAGTCGAGAACGCGAAATGGACACTCACAGTGACTTTTATCTCCACGACAATACATCGGCGAAGCTCTTTTGCTACTGAGCTAACGTGATAGCATCTGGCTCAAATGCAGATAGAAACAAAATAAATAAATCCCTGACTGGAAGGATAGACAGAAGATCAACAATACTATTAAACCATGTACATTTAACTACACGATAAATAATTCTCAGCCTGGCAAAGCTTAACAATGCTGTTGCTAACGACGCTGAAGCTAACTTAGCAACTTAGCAACCGGACCTCACAGAGCTATGATAAAAATATTAGCGCTCCACCTACGCCAGCCAGCCCTCATCTGCTCATCAACACCCGTGCTCACCTGCGTTCCAGCGATCGATGGCGCGACGAAGGACTTCCCCCGATCACAGATGCGGTTGGCGGCTAGCATCGGCTAGCGCATCTGCTATCCAAGTAAGTACTCCTTGATGTGTTGCTACAGCCAACCGCTAATACACCGATCCCACCTACAACTTTCTTCTTTGCAGTCTCCATTGTTCATTAAACAAATTGCAAAAGCTTCACCAACACAGATGTCCAGAATACTGTGGAATTATGAGATGAAAACAGAGCTATTTTGTATTGTTTTCAATGGGGTACCGATACTTCTGTTTCACTGGCTATGTCACGCGCAAACGTCATCATCCAAAGCCGTTTTCAACCGGAAGTTTAGCGGGAAATTTAAAATTGCACTTTATAAGTTAACCCGGCCGTATTGGCATGTGTTGCAATGTTAAGATTTCATCATTGATATATAAACTATCAGACTGCGTGGTCGGTAGTAGTGGGTTTCAGTAGGCCTTTAATCTTTTGATGACATTATACTTGCACAATTACACTTAGTCTTTTGAGTACATTTTACTTGCATACTTACTGTACACTTAGTCTTACGAGTATGTATACTTTCGTACTTACACTTAATTTTTTTGATTACATTATACTTGCGTACTGTACACTTAGTATTTTGAGTACAATATACTTGTATACTTCCACTTAGTGTTTTTGAGTACATTAAACTTGCGTACTTACACTTAGTCTTATGAGTACATTATACTTGCGTACTTACAATTAGTCTTTTGAGTACAATATACTCCCATACTTACTGTACACTTAATATTTTGATGACATTATACTTGCATAATTACACTTAGTCTTTTTGAGTACATTTTACTTGCATAATTACTGTACACTCAGTCTTACGAGAACGTATACTTTCGTACTTACACTTAGTCTTTTGATTACATTATACTTGCGTATAAACACTTTGTATACTTCCACTTAGTGTTTTTGAGTACATTAAACTTGCGTACTTTCACTTAGTCTTATGAGTACATTTTACTTGTGTACTTACAATTAGTCTTTTGATGACATTATACTTGCATAATTACACTTGGTCTTTTTGAGTACATTTTACTTGCATACTGTACACTTAGTCTTTTGAGTGCATAAGCGTGTTACACTTGTGCAATTACCGTACACTTAATATTTTGAGTATGCATAAGTGTGTTACACTTGTGTACTTACACTTAGTCTTTTGAGTGCATAAGCGTGTTACACTTGTGCAATTACCGTACACTTAATATTTTGAGTATGCATGAGTGTTTTACACTTGTGTACTTACACTTTGTCTTTTGAGTGTGCAGGGGTGTGTTAGACCAGTGTACTTACACTTAGTCTTTTGAGTACATTATACTTGCGTACTTACACTTAGTCTTTTGAGTACTTTTTTTTACATGCATACTGTACACTTTGTCTTTTAAGTACAATATGTAAAAAAAATTAAAAAATTCTCAATTTTTGTGCCTGCACGGCATCCTTTTTCCGTAGTTCCACGGGAATGTCCTCCAACAACCAGGTAGCACATCTATGAGCAGATAATATCCAATCCAATCCACTTTTATTTGCATAGCACATTTAAACAACAAAAATGTTTCCAAAGTGCTGCACAACAATATTAAAAACAATATTCTAATTGTATCCTTAGCTCCATACCAATGACTGGATAAAAACAAAACAATGTAAATAAATATAAAACCAATACAAAAATACATGTGAATAAAAACGATTTTAAAGGGTAAAACCAATTAAAACTATAAATAGAAATCAAAATTTAAAAACACAGAGGACCACACAACTCACGTAGTGTTAAAAGTTAAAATACTATATCATCTCTTTCTCACTGGCACTCATCGAGGGCGGACACTCCCTTTCCTCTCCCTTATCTCTCCTGCTTGCTTCTTTGTCTTGTCTTGTCTTAAATTTTTGTTGCCTCTTTTTGCACTGCTCTCCAAATCAACATTGGAACTATTTAACTGGCCTCAACGAAATTGACAAGATCTTGGGTTTGGGGGAACCTGCTTGTCGTGACGGAGCGGTTGTTGCTGGACACACGACGGACTCTTGGGAGAAGAAGGAGTGCCGCGTGACCCTTTCAGTCGAGGACATGAAGATATCCACCTATTCGGAATTATGACAACAGGACATCTGCTGATTGGAGTAAGCGTTGCTCTGTTTTGTCCACAAATTGGAAGTTGCTGGCGGTCTTCAAAGTACCCCAAAGCTGCCACAAATGATTGGAGGATGCGGGAAGAACTGTGGACACTCTTGTGATTTGGATCACATCGGACTGTCTGCCCCGCAGGGTTTTTGAGGACCAGTTATAGACAATTTAGAGTGAAAAGCACATTTTTATTTTCACTCGCATACAAAACATTCTACCTTGGATTGTTTCCCTGGCTTCGAGACTCTCCCGAAGGACAGTGCGGCGAAGACACAACAAACTCCCTTCTTGTCTCTCATGGACACACACCTGTTGTTGTTGACTTTGGACTTATCGGCTGCGCAAGATCAAGGCCACGGAACAGAGACACACTGAAGGCTTACACACAAACATGCATCCAAAAAAATATCTGCCACACTTACATCCCCCCCCCCCCCCCCCCCCCCAACCCAACGCCCTCGACGCAAATCCCATAGGGCAGTGTTTTTCAACCTTTTTTGAGCCAAGGCACATTTTTGCGCTGAAAAATTGCAGAGGCACACCACCTTCAGAAATCGTTAAAAAACTAAACTCAGTTGAGAGTAAAAAGTCGCCGTCGCAATTGTTGGGTATGACTTTAAACCATAACCAAGCATGCATCAATATAGCTCTTGTGCTTCTGTCACCAACTGTCCCAACACACCCTGACTTATTTGGACTTTTTTGCTGTTTTCCTGTGTGTAGTGTTTTACTTCTTGTCTTGCGCTCCTATTTTGGTGGCTTTTTCTCTTTTTTTGGTATTTTCCTGTAGCAGTTTCATGTCTTCCTTTGAGCGATATTTCCCGCATCTACTTTGTTTTAGCAATCAAGAATATTTCAGTTGTGTTTATCCTTCTTTGTGGGGACATTGTCGATTGTCACGTCATGTACATTGTGGACGCCGTCTTTGCTCCACAGTTAGTCTTTGCTGTCGTCCAGCATTCTGTTTTTGTTTACTTCGTAGCCAGTTCAGTTTTAGTTTTGTTATGCATAGCCTTCCCTAAGCTTCAATGCCTTTTCTTAGCGGCACTCACCTTTTGTTTATTTTTGGTTTCAGCATTAGATACCTTTTACCTGAACGCTGCCTCCCGCTGTTCCCGACATCTACAAAGCAATTAGCTACCGGCTGCCACCTACTGATATGGAAGAGTATTACATGGTTACTCTGCCGAGCTCTAGACAGCACCGACACTCAACAACAACACATCATTTGCGGACTATAATTACTGGTTTGCAAAAAATATTTTTAACCCAAATAGGTGAATTTAGATAATCTCCCACGGCACACCAGACTGTATCCCACGGCACACCGTGGCACAGTGGTTGAAAAACACTGCCATAGGGGGTGATGAAAGGATGGTCAGCGCCGAGAGCTGCGGCCTACCACCACTACCCCGCACTCCCCTCCCTCTGTTGCTAGATATCTTGAGATGTACGTTGTAATACATGTGCTTTGCTATGGAGGTTTTTTCCCACTCCAGACTGGGCCCCCTTGGGAGCCCAGTCTAGATTGTATTTGTTTACTCATCCTTCCCCAGCGTTTTACCTTTTTCCCCATCTTTTACGGGGCGCCTTGTGGCGACCCATCAGCGTTCCTGTTCTGTAACCCTGTACACTGTTTGTTTGTCTAATCTTGAACGGGTTTGTGCTGAAAACATAGTTTCGTTGTACTTGTGCAATGACAATAAAGACCTATCTATCTATCTATCTATCTATCTATCTATCTATCTATCTATCTATCTATCTATCTATCTATCTATCTATCTATCTATCTATTTATCTATCTATCTATCTATCTATCTATCTATCTATCTATCTATCTATCTATCTATCTATCTATCTATCTATCTATCTATCTATCTATCTATCTATCTATCCATCTATCTATCTATCTATCTATCTATCTATCTATCTATCTATCTATCTATCTATCTATCTATCTATCTATCTATCTATCTATCTATCTATCTATCTATCTATTAATGGGCAGCACAAACCATTTTTTATTTTTTTCCAATAATAATCAAAGGGGTGTGTAGGTGACAGATGCTAAAATAGGAATACATAAATATTAATATAACATATAACAAATAAATATATATTTTTTTACGATAACATGTGACTTGAGCTTCGTTAAGTGTCCTGGCTGCTCAGTACAACATGGTGACCCTGGAAAAGAGCGCAGGTATTTTGCTTCGCGCTTAGTCCTGTTTGCTGCTGACCAATCACCGAGTGTCCAGCGGGAGAGCGCGCACAGCCAATTAAGTAAGTCTGATGACGTAGGAGCGAGCAAGAGAGAGAGAGAGAGAGCGAGAGCGAGAGCGAGAGAGAGAGAGAGAGAGAGAGAGAGAGAGAGAGAGAGAGAGAGAGAGAGAGAGAGAGAGAGAGAGAGAGAGAGAGAGAGAGTCCTCTGGTTTGTTGTCAGAGTCTTCAGTGAGTTGAGACGAGATCGTCCGAGCTGCGGAAGTCCAATCAGGTCTTTGGTCTTCTGAAGGACATCTCCGTTCCGGGTCCAGAGTGCGCGTGTCCCGCGTGCCCCGCGTGCGTGCACGATGACAGAAGGATGCGGCGGCGGCGGCGGCGTGCGCGCGGATCGGGTGCCGGCGTGGCGCGCGCGCGCGGACCGCGGGTGAAGAAGTCGGCGCGAAGCCCCCCGGAAGCGGAAGGCATGACGCCCCTCCTGCTCCTCCTGCTCTACCTGGACCCCCTGCACGTTTGGTGCGCGCCCGGCGCCGGCAAGCGCGCCAAAAGTCCCGCCAAGCCCAAGTGGCTGAACGGCGGCACCACCGCGGCGCCGGGCGGCGGACCGAGCCGGATCACGCAGCTGCGCGCCCCCGCCCTCCAGCACGACACCTGCCTGGGCTACTACGACGTGAGCGGCCAGTTCGACAAGGAGTTCGGCTGCAACAACACCGACCACCGCTTCTGCTGCGGCAGCTGCTTCCTGCGCTTCTGCTGCGCGGACAGATCCAAGCGGCTGGAGCAGAGGGTGTGCACCAACTACAACACGCCCGACTGGATCAAGACGCAGCCGCCCTCGCCCGCGCCCACCGGGGACACCTACGACCCCGAGCTGGACCGCACCAACGCCACCGTCTACATCACCTGCGGCGCCGTGGCGCTCGTCGTCGCCGTCTGCATCTCCGCCAAGGTGGCCTACGACCACGCCACCAAGCCCCCGCAGGAGATGAACGTGCACAGGTGGGTACTGCGCATCTTAGCATCTGTCACGTACACACCCCTTTGATTATTATTGGCAAAAAATAAAAAATGGTTTGTGCTGCCCATTAATAGATAGATAGATAGATAGATAGATAGATAGATAGATAGATAGATAGATAGATAGATAGATAGATAGATAGATAGATAGATAGATAGATAGATAGATAGATAGATAGATAGATAGATAGATAGATAGATAGATAGATAGATAGATAGATAGATAGATAGATAGATAGATAGATAGATAGATAGATAGATAGATAGATAGATAGATAGGTCTTTATTGTCATTGCACAAGTACAACGGAACTATGTTTTCAGCACAAACCCGTTCAAGATTAGACAAACAAGCAGTGTACAGGGTTACAGAACAGGAACGCTGATGGGTCGCCACAAGGCGCCCCGTAAAAGATGGGGGAAAAGGTAAAACGCTGGGGAAGGATGAGTAAAAAAATACAATCTAGACTGGGCTCCCAAGGGGGCCCAGTCTGGAGTGGGAAAAAACCTCCATAGCAAAGCACATGTATTACAACATACATCTCAAGATATCTAGCAACAGAGGGAGGGGAGTGCGGGGTAGTGGTGGTAGGCCGCAGCTCTCGGCACTGACCATCCTTTCATCACCCCCTATGGCAGTGTTTTTCAACCACTGTGCCACGGTGTGCCGTGGGATACAGTCTGGTGTGCCGTGGGAGATTATCTAAATTCACCTATTTGGGTTAAAAATATTTTTTGCAAACCAGTAATTATAGTCTGCAAATGATGTGTTGTTGTTGAGTGTCGGTGCTGTCTAGAGCTCGGCAGAGTAACCATGTAATACTCTTCCATATCAGTAGGTGGCAGCCGGTAGCTAATTGCTTTGTAGATGTCGGGAACAGCGGGAGGCAGCGTGCAGGTAAAAGGTATCTAATGCTGAAACCAAAAATAAACAAAAGGTGAGTGCCGCTAAGAAAAGGCATTGAAGCTTAGGGAAGGCTATGCATAACAAAACTAAAACTGAACTGGCTACGAAGTAAACAAAAACAGAATGCTGGACGACAGCAAAGACTAACTGTGGAGCAAAGACGGCGTCCACAATGTACATGACGTGACAATCGACAATGTCCCCACAAAGAAGGATAAAAACAACTGAAATATTATTGATTGCTAAAACAAAGTAGATGCGGGAAATATCGCTCAAAGGAAGACATGAAACTGCTACAGGAAAATACCAAAAAAAGAGAAAAAGCCACCAAAATAGGAGCGCAAGACAAGAAGTAAAACACTACACACAGGAAAACAGCAAAAAAGTCCAAATAAGTCAGGGTGTGTTGTGACAGTTGGTGACAGTACACCTACTTTGAGACAAGAGCTATATTGATGCATGCTTGGTTATGGTTTAAAGTCATACCCAACAATTGCGACGGCGACTTTTTACTCTCAACTGAGTTTAGTTTTTTAACGATTTCTGAAGGTGGTGTGCCTCTGCAATTTTTCAGCGCAAAAAATGTGCCTTGGCTCAAAAAAGGTGGAAAAACACTGTGGTAGACTATAATTATCATCATACACTTTCTCATGCTGCACTTAAGTGTGTTTGTGTACTGTAAGTGTGTGTGTGTGTGTGTGTGTGTGTGCGTGTCCGGAGGCAGAGGATGTAAAATGTCACACACTGTGATGAAGATGATGATGATGTTTCAATGGACGCTGGAGGCGGGCGGTGCTCACTGAGCCTCAATCAGCATGAAGGCAAACACAACACACACACACACACGAGTGCACGCATATAGTGGCCTCGGGATCAACACAACATGATCATGGACACACGAGCTGATGATCGTGTTGCAGCACAGGGCGTCCAAACTTTTCCCGCTGACGCTCGCACATAATCAAAGTATGCCATTTTGAACATATATATATATATATATATATATATATATATATATATATATATATATATATATATATATATATATATATATATATATATATACTGTATGTATGTATGTATGTATATATGTACAGTATGTATATTAGGGCTGCAAATCTTTGGGTGTCCCACAATTCGATTCAATATCGATTCTTGGGGTCACGATTCGATTCAAAATCTTTTTTTTTTTTCGATTCAACGCGATTCTCGATTCAAAAACGATATTTTCCCGATTCAAAACGATTCTCTATTCATTCAATATATAAGATTTCAGCAGGATCTACCCCTGTCTGCTGACATGCAAGCAGAGTAGTAGATTTTTGTAAAAAGCTTTTATAATTGTAAAGGACAATGTTTTATCAACTGATTGCAATAATGTAAATTTGTTTTAACTATTAAATGAACCAAAAATATGACTTACTTTATCTTTGTGAAAATATTGGACACAGTCTGTTGTCAAGCTTATGAGATGCGATGCAAGTGTAAGCCACTGTGACACTAATGTTAATTTTTTTTATTTTTATAAATGTCTAATGATAATGTCAATGAGGGATTTTTAATCACTGCTATGTTGAAATTGTAACTAATATTGATACTGTTGTTGGTAATATTCATTTTTGTTTCACTACTTTTGGTTTGTTCTGTGTCGTGTTTGTGTCTCCTCTCAATTGCTCTGTTTATTGCAGTTCTGAGTGTTGCTGGGTCGGGTTTGGTTTTGGAATTGGATTCCATTGTTATGGTATTGCTGTGTATTGTTTTGTTGGATTGATTAATTTTTTTTTTTTTTTTAAATACAAATAAAAAATAAGTAAAATAAAAATAACAATAAAAATTGATTTTTAAAAAATCAGAATCGATTCTGAATCGCACAACGTGAGAATCGCGATTCGAATTCGAATCGATTTTTTTCCCACACCCCTAATGTATATATGTATATATATATATATATACACTACCGTTCAAAAGTTTGGGGTCACCCAAACAATTTTGTGGAATAGCCTTCATTTCTAAGAACAAGAATAGACTGTCGAGTTTCAGATGAAAGTTCTCTTTTTCTTGCCATTTTGAGCGTTTAATTGACCCCACAAATGTGATGCTCCAGAAACTCAATCTGCTCAAAGGAAGGTCAGTTTTGTAGCTTCTGTAACGAGCTAAACTGTTTTCAGATGTGTGAACATGATTGCACAAGGGTTTTCTATTCATAAATTAGCCTTCTGAGCCAATGAGCAAACACATTGTACCATTAGAACACTGGAGTGATAGTTGCTGGAAATGGGCCTCTATACACCTATGTAGATATTGCACCAAAAACCAGACATTTGCAGCTAGAATAGTCATTTACCACATTAGCAATGTATAGAGTGTATTTCTTTAAAGTTAAGACTAGTTTAAAGTTATCTTCATTGAAAAGTACAGTGCTTTTCCTTCAAAAATAAGGACATTTCAATGTGACCCCAAACTTTTGAACGGTAGTGTATGCATATAAATATATGTATGTATGTATATATATATATATATATATATATATATATATATATATATATATATATATATATATATATATATATATATATATATATATATATATATATATATATATATATATATATATATATATATATATCTATATCTATATATCTATATATATATATGTATATATATATATATATATATATATATATATATATATATATATATATATATATATATATATATATATATATATGTCTTAATTAGATTATCCAAAAAACAAAAATAGTGCTCGATACCGTGGTAGAGCGTAATATGTATGTGTGGGAAAAAATCACAAGACTATTTCATCTCAGAGATGAAATAGTCTTGTGATTTTTTCCCACACATACATATATATATATATATATATATATATATATATATATATATATATATATATATATATATATATATATATATATATATATATATATATATATATATATATATATATATATATATATATATCCACATATACATACACATACATATATAAACATATATATGTATATATATGGTTGTATATGTATATGTGTATATATATATATATATATATATATATATATATATATATATATATATATATATATATATATATATATATATATATACATACATACATACATACATATATATATATATATATATATATATATATATATATATATATATATATATATATATATATATATATATATATATATATATATATATATATATATATATATATATATATATATATATATATATATATATATATATATATATATATATAGTGGCGTGCCGTCACTAGAGGCAGGCCATCATGGAAAGAAAAAAAAAAGTAAAAAGAAAAAAAATGAATTAAATTGTTATATGCATCCAGTGATTATACTAAAGTTATTTTCCATTTAACTTCACCAGTTTTAGATAATTTTTATTTTTATTTTCACATTTGCCGTTCAAATACTGAGAAGAGACGGTGCGGTGATCAGCAGCCAGTTGAGGCACGTCACTGATTTGTGCCTCAACATGGATTGTGTGCAATGACTCGGCTAACTGCTGGCCTGCTGTGCAGTGAGACAGTATTGCTATATGAATTATATTATACATTTCCATAGTTTAGTTAGCTGAGGTATATAATGTACAGTGTATTTTGTCAACAACTGTATGTATGTAACGTATTTATTGTGCTGAGCAATCATAAAACTGGAGGCTCGTCTCATAAACCCCGCCTCCTGGTGCCAAGCACCTCCGCCGCAGAATGCATCGCCCGACGGGAGCGCCACACCAACCAAAGCCCACACCCAAACCCTCCACGTGCAAGACCGAATCCACTCAAAAAAAGTCACTTAACAAGAAGCCAAAGAGTGCAAAAACAACAATGCTCGCGCGGCGCGCCGGCGGAGCCGTGAACAGGGACACAACATTAGGTACACCTGCAGACTGAAGCGCGGATTTCATATTTCATTCATTCACAACTCTTCCAACATGAACACCACTGCTCCCGCACTTATAAGTAAAGGTAAGACCATAATAACGGTTTTTTTTTTATTAAATGTGCTTTTTTGTGTGCATGCTACAGTTTGTAAGTGTAAAGTTAAAGTAAAGTACCAATGATTGTCACACACACACTAGGTGTGGTGAAATGTGTCCTCTGCATTTGACCTATCCCCTTGTTCACCCCCTGGGAGGTGAGGGGAGCAGTGGGCAGCAGCGGCGCCGTGCCTGGGAATCATTTTTGGTGATTTAACCCCAATTCCAACCCTTGATGCTGAGTGCCAAGCAGGGAAGAATGCTGGTATGAGCTTTTAAACACATCCCGTTAACTGCTGCCAATCACATGGTGAATAAGATACTATTTAGGGTTTATATGTTTTGTAAATCTGACTGTGAGGAAGTCAGTGCCTCACCAGACATGAACCTCACCGCACGCCACTATATATATATATATATATATATATATATATATATATATATATATATATATATATATATATATATATATATATATATATATATATATATATATATATATATATATATATATATATATTTATTTATATATATGATATGTGTATATATTTTTATATATTTGTATATTAAAGTTAAGTTAAAGTTCCACTGATAGTCACGCACACACCAGGTGTGGTGAAATTACTCTCTGCATTTTTTGACCCATCCCCTTGTTTCACCCCCTGGGAGGTGAGGGGAGCAGTGAGCAGCAGCGGTGGCCGCACTCAGGAATCATTTTGGTGATTTTTCCACCCAATTCCAATATATATATATATATATATATATATATATATATATATATATATATATATATATATATATATATATATATATATATATATATATATATATATATATATATATATATATATATATATTGTTGCGTTGACCAGCATTCCTCCAATGGGGAATTCAAATTGCTAGTCTCTCCCAGATTCTTTTTATGGCAATACGCTGATGTTTATATTCAATCTCCAGGCAATAGTTGGTATTTTGTAGTTTATTCTCAATGCTTAGAGGACAAACCTGAGACCAACCCAGCACCCAAGCGTTCCCTAGCCCGGTCCAGATCGGTCTACCAAAACCCCGGAACTCCTGTCTACTTCCTCCTTCTCCTGTCCCCCCCTCCACCTGCTGTTTAGACTACTCCGAGTTATCTCTACTCTGACACATTCCAATCTAGAAGGCCAACACCTTACTATGAGACTCAAAAGAAGGAAGAATACTAGCTATTCTTTATATGACTATAGGAGTTTAGAAAGAAGTAACACTTAAATATGGATATGCTTCCAACAAGTCCCCCTTTAAGATCTTCTAATAAGATCTTTATTACTTGTACAAAACTTATAAAGCACGCCCCACATTAAAGTAGGTGCTGTTTTTTTTCTTTAAGCAAGCTAGCAATAAAACAACAGCTTATTTACATGGGAGATAGATGGAAGGAGTCCACGTCAATGTCGTCATGGTCAGGGAAGTAAACCAACAATTCTCGAAAGTCTTAAAGTTACCACTTTGCTAGACCCCCTTTAGTGACACTTAGCCCAAGGGCGATAAAGCAACCGCATGAGGCTATGATGGCCAAAAAAGCTCCGAATGGAGACCAAGACAGACTTAATTAGGTCAGTCCACCTGCCTAATGTGCTTAGAAGCCAATCTTTGAAGGGGTCAGAGAGAGAGTTCCCTAGACAGGGCCTGGAGGCCCTTTAAGGCCCTCTGAACTGAGTCATCGGGGGTAGTGTTGTTAGGAATGAAGGTACAGCATTGGTCACCAAACATTGCACACACTCCTTCTTCCTTGGCTAGGATGCGGTCAAGGGCTATGCGGATCTGAACGGCCCTGAGGGAGGTCGGGGCAAGTTGTTCAGCAAGTCCCTCAACGGCGTCACGAGTCAGGTTGGTTAGTCTCAACGGCGGCGGGGAGTTAGAGAGGCCGCTGAAACAGGAGTTCCAAGGGGTGTTAATTTGGTGAGTGGGGTCACCAGTCTAACCATAGCACAAAGCCCAACGGCTGACGTCGGGATTCTAATGTACAATCTGTGCTTCCCACAACACCAGAATAAGTCAGCTCGTGCCTAAGGACCTATCCTAGAGCCATCTATCAGTGTGGTGCACCAGTAACGGTTGATGTCACCCAATTTGTTGGGGGACGAAGAGGGTCCTGTAATTTGAAAACACGTGTAATTCAGCTTTTGGGACACAAAGGGAAGAAGTCGGGTGGCATTGTCAACAGAAGGGTACACATGTCAGTCAACTTAAAAGGGGCGGGGTAAGTGTGGGAAAAGGGACGTCCAGTGGAAGAAGCAACACAGTCACCCAGGTTTTGGCATCCACCTGAGCCACAGGTTGTCTGCACCCGCTCCTAAGGTCAAAGGTCAAAGTTACCAGGCCTTCGGTGGTGTCATTAGCACGCACGGATGTGAGCCTTTGAAACACCACCGAGGTGGGGTGGTACTTTAGGTGCTACAGAGGGTGTAGAGGTAGTTAACGCCCTCTCAAGGACATTCATTTTAATAATTCCTTTAGCGTCTGTATCAGTCAGGTCAAGCCCCAAAACAACATAAAAGGGACGATGGGCACAACTTACCAGAGTATGTTGTCTGCATCCGACACCAATGGTTCAGGGTTGAGTCGTAACAAATATAGAGGTTATTACCACGGTAATAGTTATTGTGTCCCCCGTAATTAATCACACTGCACAGGTCAAAAAATAAGTCTTGCTATCCCCTTTGACCCAGTCTATTTAAAGTCCGCTGTATGTTCTTAGACACTTGTCAGTCACTGTCGTCAGGAAGGATGAACTGAGACACAAAGACAGTAGAACACGCCCAAGCACCAGTCCGTCAGGTAACACTACCAAGTGTAACATCCTGCCTTTCGTCTATCAATATCAGAGTAATTTAGGTAACAAAACGGGGATAAACATCAAACTTTTCACTTAATGTAACGACACATACAGTTATGCTGAAAACAAGCAAGAAAAACTAAGAAACATTTAGCATACTGGATTGGTCTCACACAAGGATATACAATATAGAAGTTGAAAAGAGTAATGTAGGTAGAAAATCTCTCTCGTCTCCTGGGCTGTGGGGCAGATGATGTGGCGATGTCAGCAATGACATCCGCTGGTAATCTGTCAGGTTCTTCAGCTGTAGTGCAGAGGGAGAGGTGGTACCAGGTGTCCCCTCCACCAGCCAGTCGAAGGGCGTGGGACGTCCGTTCTACGGCTGCTGGTCCTGTGAATGGCTGACCTGTATGCAGCTCAAAGGGTGAAAAACTCAAAGGGCGGTAAAACAGTTTTATTCACGGACCTTCGAATGATCATTAACGCTAATTGCAACATGTCAATCCAATTACATTTGGTCTGTGCACAGATTTTAGCCAATTAGTTTTTTATGTTCTGGTCCATCCTTTCAACCTTGCCTTGGGACTCAGGATGGTACCCCAAACCTGTGTTCTAGTCCGAAAGCCTTTTCGACCAAGGCTAAGTGAGTTTTTTTTTTTTAAATGGTCGATGTGTAAAATCATTATTTTCAAATCAAAATTAGTTATAACTTCTTACCCACGGGAAAAATGTTAAAACTATGGAATGTGTCAGAGTCGGATGATTGTCGATTTTGTTCCAAGGAGTCTGTATCCACCCTCACTCACCCCCTTCTGTTTCTGAAAAAAGGACTGTGTTAGTCATACTATCACTTTCAGAAACATCTAAGAAAAAGGTCAGCTAATAGTCAAGTAGCGGAGGACAGGTCATGTTTGAGGTCAATGATTGTCTCTTTAGCCTCTATGGTCCACTGGGGGGTGGTGTTAGGGTAGGGGACCCCTTAGCGATATCACAAATAACTCAAACTCAACTAAACCCTATCTTTTATGTAATTTATTCAATATGGTGAAAGTAACAAAATATGCTTATGTCTATATTGTCACCAATAGTAGAAAAATACTACCCTTAGGGTGGATGCTTTAGCAATAGTATTTTGAATTTTTAACACACCTGGTAGCACCAATAATTCATTAAGTCAAGCTCATGTTGTAGAAAGTTGAATGATGCGGACACGTTTGTTACTGAATACTTTCTATCAGACTTCTGCCATGGCAACTTTGTGTACGTAATGAGCAACTATAATTATTTGATATGCTTAAATGTGTAATGTGTCGTTTTAGCTCAGCTGTTGTGTAGCTGCTAGCTCCTCGTAGCCTACAGGTGTCTAAAGTGCAGCCCATAGTTATGTGTTTAACATAACCATGGGCTAAACCTAAACAATTGAAAATGTGGTATTTGGGTGTCGGTGTAATGTTTGGCAGCTACGCCGTGTCTTATCATTGGACCTAAGTTCTTTGGTTTTGTAGGCGAGACAGAGAGCAAGGGAACAATGTGGGACACTATTGTGTCCATCTTCTACCATGCTAGCTGTTGCAAAGATAGGTCAACATGAGCAGCCACACCTTGAGTTCCAACATATATAAATAATCATAACATATTGCGAGTCGGGTGGCAGAACACACGGAAACATCTCAGTCAGTCAGGGTTTTCACTGTTAGAGCAGTTGGATGTCAGCCATTCCTGTTGTTTCAGGCTGTGGTATGAGCTCCTGGAGGAGCCTTGGTAGTGGTGTCGCAGCTTGGTGGTTGAGCCGTCAGGTAACACCAGGAAGGTTCCTTCTGTGCGATATTGAATGTCAGGGTACAGTCTGTAAAGGAGGTCATTACCAATTAGGCAGGGTTTGTGCAGGTCAATCACGAAGGGGTGCTTTAGTGTGTGTCCAGCAATCTGAACCGGAAGTGGTTTGGTGACAGGCAACCTTCTTGTGACCCCAGCAAAGCCTTCGACCTTTAAAGAGGAAGCACACAGTTTCTTTGGTACCTCTGCATTCAGAATCAAATGGGTGGCGCCAGTGTCAATCACGAACTGATAACATTGTCCGTTGACACTCATGTCCAGCAGGGGGCCAGTGTGTATCTCCGGCTGGGGCTCCTGCGGTGGGTGTGCTTTGCCACGCCGGTATGATGTTCTGGCTGCAAACCGGGGCCTGTCTCGTTCAGAGGAGTTAGGACATTCACGTTGCCAGTGACCCGGCAGGTCGCAGATGTAACAGTTTCCACCCCGGACTGGCTTTGAATTATTGTGTTGTCCACCACCCGAGTCCAAATGTCTGGTCTCACGTCTGTTGAGGATTCTTTCCTCCACCTGTTGGAACTCAAAAGCAAGGTCACCCACAGCTGAATATACCCTATCTGATTTTTGACCTTTTGGTTCTTTTGACTTTTTATCTTCGGCGATCTGTAATTTAAGTAGTTGCTTCCTTGTTGCTCTGTCATTAGCCCTATTTTGCATGGGATGAATAAAATGTCCCTGCCATATGTTGTTTTTGGCACCGTGTATATCAGGGTTAACTTTGTCCAAAGTGTTTGGCCAAAGGTTCCCTCCCGGAGGTACAGGTGGGAAAGCAAGGTCAACAATGGCTTGCATGAATGCATCGGCAAGAGACTTATATTGTAATATGTCCAAAGTGTTAATGTCATGTGTCAAAAATGTCTGCCGGAGAAAATGGTCAGACGTGTACAAGGGGTTAATTTTCGGAGGCAGGATTAATCTTAGAGGGGGCGTATTAAAGGCCTACTGAAACCCACTACTACCGACCACGCAGTCTGATAGTTTATATATCAATGATGAAATCTTAACATTATAACACATGCCAATACGGCCGGGTTAACTTATAAAGTGACATTTTAAATTTGCCGCTAAACTTCCGGTTCGAAACGCCTCTGAGGATGACGTATGCGCGTGACGTAGCCCGGGGAACACGGGTATGCCTTCCACATTGAAGCCAATACGAAAAAGCTCTGTTTTCATTTCATAATTCCACAGTATTCTGGACATCTGTGTTTGTGAATCTGTTGCAATTATGTTCATTGCATTATGGAGAAAGAAGCTGAGCAAGCAAAGAAGAAAGTTGTCGGTGCGAAACGGACGTATTTTTCGAACGAAGTCAGCAACAACAGTACACAGCCGGCGCGTCTTTGTTTACATTCCCGAAAGATGCAGTCAAGATGGAAGAACTCGGATAACAGAGACTCTAACCAGGAGGACTTTTGACTTCGATACACAGACGCCTGTAGAGAACTGGGACAACACAGACTCTTACCAGGATTACTTTGATTTGGATGACAAAGGCGCAGACGTGCTACCGTGAGTATGCAGCTTTGGCGCGTCACGTACGTAACTTTTTAAAAATATATAAGCTTTATGAACCTTGGGTTAGGTGAACGGTCTTTTGGGCTGAGTGATTGTGTGTGTTGATCAGGTGTTTGAATTGTATTGGCGTGTTCTATGGAGCTAGGAGCTAGCATAGGAGCTAGGAGTTAGCATAACAAAGACGTAGGTGTTTTTATGCAGGATTAATTTGTGTCATATTAAATATAAGCCTGGTTGTGTTGTGGCTAATAGAGTAAATATATGTCTTGTGTTTATTTACTGTTTTAGTCATTCCCAGCTGAATACCAGGTACCGTGAGTATGCAGCCTTGGCTGCTAAACATTTGATAGCTTGACCGTATGTGCGCGTCACGTACGTAACTTTTTAAAAATATATAAGCTTTATGAACATTGGGTTAGGTGAACTGTCTTTTGGGCTGAGTGATTGTGTGTGTTGATCAGGTGTTTGAATTGTATTGGCATGTTCTATGGAGCTAGGAGCTAGCAGAGGAGCTAGGAGCTAGCATAACAAACACGTAGGTGTTTTTATGCAGGATTAATTTGTGGCATATTAAATATAAGCCTGGTTGTGTTGTGGCTAATAGAGTATATATATGTCTTGTGTTTATATACTGTTGTAGTCATTCCCAGCTGAATATCAGGTACCGTGAGTATGCAGCCTTGGCTGCTAAACATTTGATAGCTTGACCGTATGTGCGCGTCACGTACGTAACTTTTTAAAAATATATAAGCTTTATGAACCTTGGGTTAGGTGAACGGTCTTTTGGGCTGAGTGATTGTGTGTGTTGATCAGGTGTTTGAATTGTATTGGCGTGTTCTATGGAGCTAGGAGCTAGCAGAGGAGCTAGGAGCTAGCATAACAAACACGTAGGTGTTTTTATGCAGGATTAATTTGTGGCATATTAAATATAAGCCTGGTTGTGTTGTGGCTAATAGAGTATATATATGTCTTGTGTTTATTTACTGTTGTAGTCATTCCCAGCTGAATATCAGGTACCGTGAGTATGCAGCCTTGGCTGCTAAACATTTGATAGCTTGACCTTATGTGCGCGTCACGTACGTAACTTTTTAAAAATATATAAGCTTTATGAACCTTGGGTTAGGTGAACGGTCTTTTGGGCTGAGTGAATGTGTGTGTTGATCAGGTGTTTGAATTGTATTGGCGCGTTCTATGGAGCTAGGAGCTAGCAGAGGAGCTAGGAGCTAGCATAACAAACACGTAGGTGTTTTTATGCAGGATTAATTTGTGGCATATTAAATATAAGCCTGGTTGTGTTGTGGCTAATAGAGTATATATATGTCTTGTGTTTATTTACTGTTGTAGTCATTCCCAGCTGAATATCAGGTCACCCCCGGCTCTCACAGCATCTTCCCTATCTGAATAGCTTCAACTCCCCACTAGTCCTTCACTTGCACTTTACTCTTCCACAAATCTTTCATCCTCGCTCAAATTAATGGGGAAATTGTCGCTTTCTCGGTCCGAATTTCTCTCACTTCATGCGGCCATCATTGTAAACAATAGGGAACTTTGCGTATATGTTCAATTGACTACGTCACGCTACTTCCGGTAGGGGCAAGCCTTTTTTTATCAGATACCAAAAGTTGCGATCTTTATCGTCGTTGTTCTATACTAAATCCTTTCAGCAAAAATATGGCAATATCGCGAAATGATCAAGTATGACACATAGAATAGATCTGCTATCCCCGTTTAAATAAAAAAAAATCATTTCAGTAGGCCTTTAATACCTCCTTTTCTTGTCACTGGAGTAGGGGGCGGTGTCCTAGTCAAAGTCTGGGCGGGTCGTTTGACACACACACACACACACTCAGCAGCACACACACACACACACACGCACGCGTAAGCACTCCCGCACACACACTCACACACTCAGCAGCACACACACACACGAGCACTCTCTCTGCGTTTCACCTACCATAAAACTTCCAGTTACTTTTTTATTTTATTTTATTTAATTTTTTTATTTCCTTATTTTACCAGACGTTTGAGTTCACGACTTTTCGAGTATTGTAAACCCCCTCTTAACCCTTTCAAGGAACGTTCTTTTTTTTTCTTTTTAAACTGTACCTGCTAATTCCATTGTCGACAACCTTACATTCAATTGATCATCAAAAACAGTAATGATTCATCACATTCCTCCCCGACCGCCATCACATTTCTATCTGTCACACTTGTTCATGTCAAACCCTGTGGTCATTGTGTCTCTCATGCCCCATCCGTAACCCGAGAATGTATTTCTCGTATTTTTCATAAGGACTTTAACCTTGAACTCTATTAGGGGTGACCAAATCCCCAGGGCGAACCACACCCGACTATTTGCTTACTCGTCAGTGAAGCAGCCCGTCACGGTAATCTTTATCGTATTATTAATAAGGACTCTAACCTCAGAATCAAAAATACGAACTGACTTTAACCAACAACTTTATCGTATTATTAATAAGGACTCCAACCTCAGAATTAAAAATACGAACTGACTTTAACCAACAACTTTATCGTATTATTAATAAGGACTCCAACCTCAGAATTAAAAATACGAATGGACTTTAACCAAGAACTTTACCGTATTATTCAGAAGGACTTTAACCTTGCGAATTTTAATACACGGATGGACTTTAACCAATAACTTTATCAGGCACAGATGAAAGATTCAAGACACAATGACATGAGTTGACCACTATGTACAACTATTATGTAAAATGGCGGACAGGGCAAAAATGCAATCAATCTATCAAAATCACCACTCTGTGCCTGGGATTACAAAACAGTGTTTGACTTACAGACTTCAGGACAGACTCCTAACGCAGATTTTATCTAAAAAGAAAGGTTCTGCTTACCTTGAATTGGCCAATTGAGTCTGTCCAGAAGATTGCAAGAAGTCATCAATCAACAGCGTGCCATCCCGGACGAGCCCCCAAATTGTTGCGTTGACCAGCATTCCTCCAATGGGGAATTCAAATTGCTAGTCTCTCCCAGATTCTTTTTATGGCAATACGCTGATGTTTATATTCAATCTCCAGGCAATAGTTGGTATTTTGTAGTTTATTCTCAAAGCTTAGAGGACAAACCTGAGACCAACCCAGCACCCAAGCGTTCCCTAGCCCGGTCCAGATCGGTCTACCAAAACCCCGGAACTCCTGTCTACTTCCTCCTTCTCCTGTCCCCCCCACACCTGCTGTTTAGACTACTCCGAGTTATCTCTACTCTGACACATTCCAATCTAGAAGGCCAACACCTTACTATGAGACTCAAAAGAAGGAAGAATACTAGCTATTCTTTATATGACTATAGGAGTTTAGAAAGAAGTAACACTTAAATATGGATATGCTTCCAACAATATATATATATATATATATATATATATATATATATATATATATATATATATATATATATATATATATATATATATATATATATATATATATATATATATATATATATATATATATATATATATATATATAAATAATACAATAACTTTAATACAGTTGCGTAGTAGGCCTAATAATTCATTAAAAACAAGGCCAATGCTTTATTAACAAGTATATATAATATTTTTGGTCACTGTAACATTACACACAAACATCAACGTGTCCATGCACTAATTTAGTCCGATTTCTCAAATAGTTTGACTCTAAATAAGCCTCCTACAGCCCATGGAAACACCTTGTTCCGATCGTGTTAGGTTTTAGAAAAGTTGGACTAACACCCCTTGATTATGCGATTGGAAACCAGATCTCTCGAGGACCCTTAGTATCGCGCATGCGCCAGTCTGAACGTGCGGGATGCAACAAGGATCCGCTAATGGCTTGTGTGACGTCATAGGTCAACCACAAAAGTAATTTGCTTATCCGCGCCAAAATGAAATAAGTGCCCCCCAGTGTGCACATGGAGCATTAGAGAGTTTGCATGGACACTTGGACTTCACACGTCGGTGTGAAAATACAAACTGTTTGAGAAATCAGACTAAATTAGAGCATGGAAACTAGTGACTGATACTCCATATACAGTACATATTTACGGACGTATTTGGCGTACAACTAGATAGAGCCAGCGTACCGCACTTTGAGAATCACAGCTGTGGATCAACTACAAATCTATTCGTTGATTATAAGATTTAATTATTATTTTTTTCCACATTTTTTGGTCAGCTTTTTGCCCTTTTTGTGATAAAACAACAACAATTTTTTTATTACAAAACTACAAAATATGCAACATCTTTCCCCAAAAAATATTTGATATTGGAGCCGTAAATAGGTCAATAGTTCATAACATTGATTTTGATTCATTATTATTTGTTGGTCAATGACAGCTTTAAAAAAAAAAAAAGTCAGTATTTATTGTTACATTTCACCTTTACGCTCTTTTATTCCACTTTTTTATATGTTTTTTGTTTTCTGTTTTAATAATATATTTATAATGCGCCGCCGGCCTGAATTTTTTTTAGCTGCGGGCCGCAAATGGCCCCCAGGCCGCACTTTGGACATCCCTGCTATAGGCCACAAAAGCCCATTGCTGGATCTCCATATGGAATACTTCCATCAGTACACGTCAGTAAGTATACTTTGTGAGTGTACTCACAGTGCACTGTTGTCTTAAATCAACTAGTATTATTGTACAAAAAAATCTAAGTACACACAGCTAAGTATGTCAAGTACTACACAATGCAGTACACTGCCGGTGTCACTCAAAAAGGTGAGTGCACGTGATGGACATTTACCTGCGTTGCTGATTGTTAGGCTCCGCCTCCTGGTGAAGAAAGCCCACTTAGTCACTTAGTCATCGTTTGATTGACACGTCAAGCAAACAACGCTGACTCAACAAATTGAGCATCGCTGTGTTGTTGACACTGACAACATCATGCATCGCTTCCGAATGTTTCTCACATTAGCGAGTAGCAACGTTTGACTCATTTTTTCTACATTAAAGACGCTAAAAACAACACAAGTCAATAAAAACTATCCAAACTAAACATCTTAGCTTTGTGTTAAAACTAATTACAGTACTTTAAAGGCCTACTGAAACCCACTACTACCGACCACGCAGTCTGATAGTTTATATATCAATGATGAAATCTTAACATTGCAACACATGCCAATACGGCCGGGTTAACTTATAAAGTGACATTTAAAACTTCCCGGGAAATATCCGGCTGAAACGTCGCGGTATGATGACGTATGCGCGTGACAAAGTCAGAGTAACGGAAGTTATGGTACCTGTAGAATCCTATACAAAAAGCTCTGTTTTCATTTCATAATTCCACAGTATTCTGGACATCTTTTGCAATTTGTTTAATGAACAATGAAGGCTGCAAAGAAGACAGTTGTAGGTGGGATCGGTGTATTAGCAGCGGACTACAGCAACACAACCAGGAGGACTTTGTTGGAGCGCTAGCCGCGCTAGCCGCCGACCTCACCTTGACTTCCTACGTCTCCGGGCCGCCAAACGCATCGGGTGAAGTCCTTCGTCCTTCTGCCGATCGCTGGAACGCAGGTGAGCACGGGTGTTGATGAGTAGATGAGGGCTGGCTGGCGTAGGTGGAGAGCTAATGTTTTTAGCATAGCTCTGTGAGGTCCCGTTGCTAAGTTGCTAAGTTAGCTTCAATGGCGTCGTTAGCACAGCATTGTTAACCTTCGCCAGCCTGGAAAGCATTAACCGTGTATTTACATGTCCACGGTTTAATAGTATTGTTGATTTTCTATCTATCCTTCCAGTCAGGGGTTTATTTTTTTGTTTCTATATGCAGTTAAAGCACGATGCTATCACGTTAGCTCGTAGCTAAAGCATTTCGCCGATGTATTGTCGTGGAGATAAAAGGCACTGAATGTCCCTTTCGCGTTCTCGACTCTCATTTTCAAGAGGATATAGTATCTGAGGTGGTTTAAAATACAAATCCGTGATCCACAATAAAAAAAGGAGAGTGTGGAATCCAATGAGCCAGCTTGTACCTAAGTTACGGTCAGAGCGAAAAAAGATACGTCCATCACTGTCTCTCAAGTCCTTCACTGTAACGTTCCTCATCTACGAATCTTTCATCCTCGCTCAAATTAATGGGGTAATCATCACTTTCTCGGTCCGAATCTCTCTCGCTCCATTGTAAACAATGGGGAATTGTGAGGAATACTAGCTCCTGTGACGTCACGCTACTTCCGGTACAGGCAAGGCTTTTTTTTATCAGCGTGCAAAAGTTGCGAACTTTATCGTCGATTTTCTCTACTAAATCCTTTCAGCAAAAATATGGCAATATTGCGAAATGATCAAGTACGACACATAGAATGGATCTGTTATTCCCGTTTAAATAAAAAAAAATCATTTCAGTAGGCCTTTAATAACCAGCAATATATATTATTCATAATTAGGGGTGTACTGATACAACTGTTTCACTTACTAATATTGGAGCCTTAAGTATTGAGCAGTAACCGGTATCGGGCTGATACGATATCAGCAAGAATCAAACATACTTGTATTTTTTAGTAGTGTGGAACGTTTGAAAAGGTTTGATCAAGTGAAATGAGTCAAACAGAGAACAATGTTAGGTATGAAAAACACTAACATATTTATTATTAACGTCTGGAATGGACTTATGCTGTCCTTAAATTGAAGTGAAGTGGTAAATGTTTTTTTTCGTTTTTTTACGTTAATTAATGAAGTAAAGCTCATGACGCAGTAAGTTGAATGATGCGGACACATTTGTTACTGGATCGTTTCTAATGCGCTTCTGCCGTTGAGACTTTGTATGTGTAAGTAACATTCAACCAGAATGATTTGATACTTGTTTATATTGACAAATGTGCTGTTTTATTGTTCAATGATTATTACCTACGTCTATCTTGTGTGCTATTGTGTGCCTAACTGCTGTGTAGCTGTTAGCTTACAGTGGCATATAGCCTACCATGTTTGCCTTTTGTAAATGACTTGACTAAAATAGAAGAAATTATGTGCTTATTGGAGGACATTTTGATGTTAACTGGCTGTATCGCACAAGTATCACTCACAAGTAAACACGCTGCAGGATTGGTTGTATTGCACATAATATCACACAAGTAAACACACTACAGGACTGATTGTATTGCACATGATAGCACACACAAGTAAACACGCTGTGGGATTGCTTATATCACACATTATATCACACAAGTAAATATGCTGCAGGACTGCTTGTATCGCACATGATATCACACCAGTAAATACACTGCAGGACTGCTTGTATCGCACATGATATCACACAAGTAAATACGCTGCAGGACTGCTTGTATAGCACATGATATCACACAAGTAAACACACTACAGGACTGCTTGTATCGCACATGGTATCACACAAGAAAATACGCTGCATGACTGCTTGTAACACACATGATATCACACAAGTAAATACGCTGCAGCACTGCTTGTATCGCACATGATATCACACAAGTAAATATGCTGCAGGACTGCTTGTATCGCACATATATCACACACAAGTAAACACGCTGCGGGATTGCTTGTATTGCACATGATATCACACAAGTAAATACGCTGCAGAACTGCTTCTATGGCACATGATATCACACATAAGTAAACACGCTGCAGGACTGCTTGTATAGCACATGGTATCACACATAAGTAAACATGTGCGGACTGCTTGTATTGCACATGATGTCACACATGAGTAAACACGCTGCAACACTGCTTGTATCGCACATAACATCACACACAAGTAAACACGCTGCGAGACTGCTTGTATCGCACTTGATATCACACACAAGTAAACACGCTGCAGGACTGCTTGTATCTTACATAATGTCACAAGTAAACATGTTGCGGGACTGCTTGTATCGCACATGATATCAGACACAAGTAAACACGCTGCGGGATTGCTTGTATCGCACATGCTATCACACAAGTAAACCTGCTGCAGGACTGCTTGTATAGCACATGATATCACACTTAAGTAAACATGTGCGGACTGCTTGTATTGCACATGATGTCACACATGAGTAAACACACTGCAACACTGCTTGTATCGCACATAACATCACACACAAGTAAACACGCTGCGAGACTGCTTGTATCGCACTTGATATCACACACAAGTAAACACGCTGCAGGACTGCTTGTATCTTACATAATGTCACAAGTAAACATGTTGCGGGACTGCTTGTATCGCACATGATATCAGACACAAGTAAACATGCTGCGGGATTGCTTGTATCGCACATGCTATCACATAAGTAAACCTGCTGCAGGACTGCTTGTATAGCACATGATATCACACTTAAGTAAACATGTGCGGACTGCTTGTATTGCACATGATGTCACACATGAGTAAACACACTGCAAGACTGCTTGTATCGCACATATAACACACAAGTAAACACGCTGCGAGACTGCTTGTATCGCACTTGATATCACACAGAAGTAAACATGCTGCAGGACTGCTTGTATCTTACATAGTGTCACAAGTAAACATGTTGCGGGACTGCTTGTATCGCACATGATATCAGACACAAATAAACATGCTGTAGGACTGCTTGTATTGCACATTATATCACACACGGGTAAACACGCTGTAAGACTGCTTGGATCGCACATGATATCATACACAAATAAACACATTGCAGGACTGCTTGTATCGCACATTATATCACACACAAGTAAACACGCTGCGGGACTGCTTGTATCACAAATGATATCACACGCAAGAAAACACGCTGCAGGACTGCTTGTATCACACATGATATCGCATACAAGTAAAAACGCTGCAGGACTGTTTGTATCACACATGATATCACACTCAAGTCAACATTATGCAGGACTGCTTGTATCCCACATGATATCCCACTCGAGTAAACACGCTGTGGGACTGCTTGTATCACACATGATATCTCACACAAGTCAACGTAATACAGGACTGCTTGTATCTCATATGATATCACACACAAGTAAACACGCTACATGACTGCTTGTATCGCACATGATATCACACACAAGTCAACATTATGCAGGACTGCTGGTATCTCACATGATATCACACACAAGTAAACACGCTGCAGGACTGCTTGCATCGCACATGGTTAGTTTTCTTTTGTTCATATTGTACCGATATCCAATATCAAAATCGACTCGGAGCACCCCTGCTTGGAGGTAGCTTGTATGTTCCATGATGTTTTTGGGAGGGTAGCAGAATGTCGAATTTGTGTCAGACTGCTCGTGTTTGCCTGAGTGACCTTCTGCATGAGACTAGAAACCCAGCTAAAATCCCACATTTGAACAGGAACTATTGATCAGGTGAGACACATTCCAGGCTGAGTGCAGTGTGTGTGTGTGTGTGTGTGTGTGTGTGTGTGTGTGTGTGTGTGTGTGTGTGTGTGTGTGTGTGTGTGTGTGTGTGTGTGTGTGTGTGTGTGTGTGTGTGTGTGCGTGCGTGTGTGTGGTCTCATGTTGCACAGCCTAGAGCCTAGACGAACACAATTTGACCAAAATAGAAGCAGAATTGATCACATGTTGGATTATTTACATTACCTGTGTCCAAAGTGCAGCCGGGATCCTTCCTCTTGTTTTTTTATCCACCCTCTGCATATTGTAAAGACTAAACAATTTTAATAAAATGTATTCTAACACTGCACTCGTCCCTCATCACTTCCATAGTGTGTGGTGTAACTACTGCAGGTTTTTAAAGCATATTTTATGTGTTGTTTTTTTTTTGCCAAAATAAGACATTTAAAGCATAACAATGTCCAAATGAAGTACAAGTATCAATACGACCGTAGTATTGGCCGCTGGATGGGAACAAACCTATCTGGGCGCAGGACTAGATCAGGGTTCGGCAACCCAACATGTTGAAAGAGCCATATTGGACCAAAAATACAAAAAACAAATCTGTCTGTGTGTGCCCAAGTTAAAGTAAAGGACAGGCTGTCTATTTCTAATGGACTTATTACAATCTTTGCAAGCTGGGTAACGTTTGCTGTGGTCTGGAACAACATGTTAACGTTTTGCTGTGGTCTGGAACAACATGGCACACAATCAGAAATGCAGCCAATATTACATACAGATAATGTGTCATGAGATGCAAATATAAATTAAATACACATAGGACATAAGTAAAGGAAATTAAATGAGCTCAAATATACCTACAAACGAGGCATAATGATGCAATATGTACACACAGCTAGCCTAAATAGCATGTTAGCATGGATTATTGGCACTTCACGCAAGTCAATAACATCAACAAAGCTTACCTTTGTGCATTCACGCACAGCATAAAACGTTTGGTGGACAAAATGTTCCGAAGGAGTGGCATAAAACGCGTCTTTCTGTGGCAGCGACGGAGAAAGTTGTACACGTAAACCGACTATGGTGAGTTCAAGGACCACCAAAATTAGTAGGACAAAATGGCGCTGGCCAAATACTGTCATCAGTGAAGCATAAACACGAACATATTAAACAGTGGGCTTTCTAACAATTAGGAAGGTTTGTGTTGTGTGTGTTCTCCTAAAGAAACATTATTAAAACAACAATTATATTATTCCCCCATCTTTTTCCATTTTTGAAAAAGCTCCAGGGAGCCACTAGGGCGGTGCTAAAGATCTGCATGCCGCTCGAGAGCTGCGGGTTGCTGAACCCCGGACTAGGCGAAATTGCTGAAAACTGTATCACCGTGTAAGTGTTTTGAAATGGTTGATATCGATATTTATTGATATTCTTTATGACCAATGGAAAATAAGGAGCAGGGGAAAAAGATTTGAAATGTAACCATTTTATTTAAAATGTAACCTTCCTCTGATTATAATCCCCTTATCTATCAAGGCAGAAAGAAAAAGTCAACACAAGCAATGAAAACACTCAAACTATGTCAACAATTTAGTAAAATCACATTGAACACTAAACAATAAGCTCTTAAAAATAAGGAATATGTAAGAAATGCTTCATAAAGTGTAAGAAAATTGTGCAAAGTGTGAAAATGTAAACATAGAGAAACATGAAAATAACTATTTTCTGCAGGTTTAGTGCAGAAACCTGCTCACCCTTTAGAGCTGTGCTCTAAAGGATGAGCGCGGCTAAGGTGGTGTGGTATTAGCGGTCTTAGTGGAGACGAGTGCCTTGCATTATTTACAGACCACATTGGTCTGACTACGGTTCCTTTGAAAAAATCCAAAAAAGCGTCATACTGCCCAGGTGACTTTTCCTCTTTCATCCACATTTTCTTCATTTTTACTTTCTCTTTTCACTCCATGCAGAGAATTAACTGCCAGACAACGAGATGGCGCAACCAAACTTGATAGTTGATACTGTTACCTGATTGGCTGTTAGCGTGTCATTCCCACTGATCAGTGATCATTTCTTGCATTGCTCGGTTACCAGCGAGCGAGTGTCTTTGTTCATGCAACCAACCTTGCTTCTCAACTTTTACTTTCTTCCGATGAAGAATAAAAAAATGTATCGAACGCTTTACGAACGCATTCGATATCGTTTTATCGGCCCAGCCCTATCCGGACGCGCTGCTCAGTTTGGCGGCCGCTGATTGGCTCACCCTCCGGTGCCGCCTCTACGAGCGTAAAAGTCCAAATGTGGGTGCTACTTCATGTCTAGGAGGCTGTTATGATGTTAAAAATAGTTAACGTGATAACAACAAGTTCATGCTCATTTCCTTTAGCGCTACTTTCTTTTTTTTTTACATGTGTGACCGTCGGCCCACATTGTAATACTGCGATAAAATGTGAGTGTTTGTGTCCATTTTGTGTCGAACTGCTTAAAAAAGCATCATTTTTAAATGTACACACATATATATGTGTATATGTCTATATATACATGTGTATATGTATATATATGTGTGTATCTTTGTATTTATTTACATATATACATATATAGGTCTGTATATGTCTACATATGTGTGTGTATATATGTATATATTTATATATTTATATATATACATATATACATACATATACATATACAGGTATAGTCGAGGTTTCTGTGGTTAATCCGTTATACAGTGCTCAATACTGGGGTAGAGCGGAATATATATAAAATCCCCTGAGGAGCAGGGAAACCTGTGAAACAGGCTTGTAGGGATGATATAGCCTCTGTGTTATTTCCTGACCTAACGTACATATACATATATGTATATATGGAAATTTATATATATATATATATATATATATATATATATATATATATATATATATATATATATATATATATATATATATATATATATATATATATATCACACACACACATATATACATATTTGTATGTGTATATATATATATATATATATATATATATATATATATATATATATATATATATATATATATATATATATACATATATATATATATATATATATATATATATATATATATATATATATATGTATATATATATATATATGTATATATATATATATATATATATATATATATGTATATATATATATATATATATATATATATATATATATATATATATATATACATATATATGTATATATATATATATATATGTGTATATATATATCACACACACATATATACATATATACATATTTGTATGTATATATATAAATATGTACATATATACACACACACACATATATACATATACACATGTATATATAGACATATACACAGACATATATACGTATATGTATATATATATATATATATATATATAAATATATTCACACACACATAGACATTTACAGGCATATATATGTATATATATACATATATACACACACATGTATATACTTATACACATGTATATACTTATACACATGTATATATAGATATATACACATATGTTTATATGTGTATATACATATGTGGTAGAAAACGGATGGATGGATATGTATGTATGGAAATGTACATATGTATATATGTCACACACACATTTACACGTATATGTATATATATTTATATACATACACACACACATAAACATATACAAACACATATTCTATATATCATTACAAATCATTAAATTAGATGTGCTGTAATCTGTAGAAACCCTGACTAAATGAACTAAGTTAATAATGAATATGTTTTCTTACTAAACTATCAATAAGATTTAAGCGCAAATAAAAATACCGTTTCACCTCTTTAGTCATAATTTTTGCGCTTAAGACACTTTGTGTAGCTCCGGACTAATTCTGTTTACCACTGCCATTCGTGGGGGCAAAGTGTATTGCAACTGGTTTGGTTGCGTTCCTAATGTTGTGTCCAGTGAGTGTACATTTCACCAAGCGTGTTCTTCAAGCCCACGTGTTCTAATTCCGAGCGTTACCGGGCCAACTGGGACGATCCAAACCAGGCCGCCCGTGTCGCCAAAGTGTGTTGATCCTGGAAGGGAAGCACTATTAATACTTCCCAAAGTCACGCGCTTACGGAGAAGTGGCTTCAGGTGCGCTCTCGTCGAAGTTTGACACACTTTGCATCTTCATCAGGCGTCCTTCTTGTCCTTTCAGGGCCCTGGCTGACATCCTGAGGCAGCAAGGACCCGTTCCTATTTCTCAGTACGAGCACGACAACATGGACGCCATGGACTGCTCGCCCAAAGACGAGACGCCGGTCAGGGCCTCCAAGAACCACTACACCCCCGTCCACAGCAAGTCCTCCAACCACGGTACGTTGCAGGACCCGTGTTTATGTAAACGACTGTCATGGTGACGCCGACCTCGCTCTCTCTAATCTGCTGCCGCGTCCTGTGATTGGCAGCCGCGAGGAAGGGCTGATCCGTCAGCTTTAGGCGTCAATCTTTCTTAGGGGGGAATGTGACAAGTTAAATAACGAAGACCAGAAACCGACTTCTAACCCTCACGCTTTTGTGCCCACTGGGTGTTAACGGCCAACCTCTGTCTTCTTGTGTGCTTTTTGTCTCACGTTGCTGCTCCTCCTACTTTTATCCCCTCTCCACTCTCCTGCTCCAGGGATCATCTCGCTAGCTAGGTGTCCTACTATCCTGTCCCAGATTTACCATGTCACCCTCTTCTACTTGAAAGCATGCTAGCTAACAGCTAACGTTTAAGTGGAACACTCGTTTCGTTTGCTCAATAAATCATCAAATAAAGGCATACACTTGCCTTCTTCTTTGTAAAAGTTAAATGAAACATTGTTTTACAAAGCTTGTAACACTAAATACTTATTTGGAATGTGTAACAGTACCTACTTGCATAAGGTGTGTAACGCTACTTACTTACATGAGCTGTGTAACGCTGCTTACTTACATAAAGTGTGTAACACTACATACTTATTTAAAGTGTGTAACGCTACCTACTTATATAAGGTGTGTAAAGCTACTTACTTACATAAGGTGTGTAATGCTACTTACTTAAGGTGTGTAACACTACATACTTATTTAAAGTGTGTAAGGCTACCTACTTATACAAGGTGGGTAAGGCTACTTACTTACATAATGTGTGTAACGCTACTTACTTACATAAGGTGTGTAATGCTACTTAAGTAAGGTGTGTAACGCTACTTACTTACATAAGGTGTGTAACACTACTTACTTACATAAGGTGTGTAATGCTACTTACTTACATAAGGTGTGTAACGCTACTTACTTACATAAGGTGTGTAACACTACTTACTTACTTAAGGTGTGTAACGCTACTTACTTACATAAGGTGTGTAACACTACATACTTATTTAAAGTGTGTAACGCTACCAATTTAATAAGGTGTGTAAAGCTACTTACTTACGTAAGGTGTGTAATGCTACATACTTGCGTAAGGTGTGTAACACTACTTACTTACATAAGGGCTGTAATGCTACTTACGTAAGGTGTGTAACACTATATACTTATTTAAAGTGTGTAAGGCTACCTACTTATATAAGGTGGGTAAGGCTACTTACTTACATAAGGTGTGTAACGCTACTTACTTACGTAAGGTGTGTAACACTACATACTTATTTAAAGTGTGTAAAGCTACCTACTTACAGTATATAAGGTGGGTAACGCTACTTACTTACATAAGGTGTGTAGTAGGGATCCATCCATCCATCTTCTTCCGCTTATCCGAGGTCGGGTCGCGGGGGCAGCAGCCTAAGCAGGGAAGCCCAGACTTCCCTCTCCCCAGCCGTGTCCTGGGTCTTCCCCGTGACCTCCTACCGGTCGGACGTCCCCTAAACACCTCCCTAGGGAGGTGTTCGGGTGGCATCCTGACCAGATGCCCAAACCACCTCATCTGGCTCCTCTCGATGTGGAGGAGCAGCAGCTTTACTTTGAGCTCTCCCGGATGGCAGAGCTTTTCACCCTATCTCTAAGAGAGAGTCCCGCCACCCGGTGTAGTAGGGATGATGTTTGATAAGAAATTATCGAGTTTGAGCCCATTATCGAATCCTCTTATCGAACCGATTCCTTATCGATTCTCGTATCGAATCCAGATAGGTTGTTGTATATGGAAAAAAACACACAATATTTGGTTTAACAAAAGCAAATTTTTATTTTATAAGAAAAAATAAAAAAATAAATAAAAATAAATATTGACTATTGTTACCCCCATAAAAAAAAAAAAAATACAAATATTGACTGTTGTTACCCAAAGTATATGAAGTGGGATTTTTCAGAAAAACAAATATATACAGTAACACAAAAACAACCTGTCTCTGTGATCACTATAGGTGTATAAATAATAATATTAGGGGTGTGGGAAAAAATCGATTCGAATTCGAATCGCGATTCTCACGTTGTGCGATTCAGAATCGATTCTCATTTTTTTAAAAATCCAATTATTTTTTAAAATTGTAATTGTAATTTTTTTTTAATTAAATTTTTTTTTTTTTTTAATTAATCAATCCAAGAAAACAATACACACCAATACCATAACAATGCAATCCAATTCCAAAACCAAACCCGACCCAGCAACATTCAGAACTGCAATAAACAGAGCAATTGAGAGGAGACACAAACACGACACAGAACAAACCAAAAGTAGTGAAAGAAAAATTAATATTATCAACAACAGTATCAATATTAGTTACAATTTAAACATAGCAGTGATTAAAAATCCCTCATTGACATTATCATTAGACATTTATAAAAATAAAAAAAAAGAACAATAGTGTATGTATGTATGTGTATTTGTATGTACATATGTGGGCTCTGTACCGAGGATGTCGTTGTGGCTTGTACGGCCCTTTGAGACACTTGTGATTTAGGGCTATATAAATAAACATTGATTGATTGATTGATAGTGTCACAGTGGCTTACACTTGCATCGCATCTCATTAGCTTGACAACACACTGTGTCCAAAATTTTCACAAAGATAAAATAAGTCATATTTTTGGTTCATTTAATAGTTAAAACAAATTTACATTATTGCAATCAGTTGATAAAACATTGTTCTTTACAATTATAAAAGCTTTTTACAAAAATCTACTACTCTGCTTGCATGTCAGCAGACTGGGGTAGATCCTGCTGAAATCCCATGTATTGAATGAATAGAGAATCATTTTGAATCGGGAAAAAATCGTTTTTGAATCGAGAATCGTGTTGAATTGAAAAAAAAAAATCGATTTTGAATCGAATCGTGACCCCAAGAATCGATATTGAATCGAATCGTGGGACACCCAAAGATTCACAGCCCTAAATAATATAGTGTTAAATAAAATCAGTCCCTTGGGCACAAAACAAGTTCTCCAAAAAGTGCACTTCTGCTGCTATTGGAACATCCTTCTGGGGTCCATCAGTGTGACCTCCTCCAGGAATGACTGCACATCCTTGTCCTGGAGGGAAAATGAGGGACAGACACAGCATAGAATTAGGGGGGAAATTAGCTGAATGTGAAGACTAGGGTGTCTGTTATCAAGTCTTTAGCATTAGTATGTGGAATTAAATGATGGAATGGATTAAGTAATGAAGTTAAACATTGTACTGATATGATCCACTTTAAGAGGTTGGTCAAATTAATAGTGCTTACAAAGTACAAAGAAAAATTATGAGAAATACTTTCAACCTTATTAAAAATAAGATATTCTTCATCTCAGTATATTAATAATGACTGAATTAATTAATTACATATTACAAAACTGTTGTATATACTAAATCACATATGTTATTTTATTATAAAAAGGTCAGTAAATGATGTATATATTTGTAAACGCTCTGAAGTGGGAAATGGGTAGGATTAAATAAGCTTTGCTTCTTACTACTCTTTTTTGGACATGATGTAAAGTGAAATGATATGAAACTCTGATGTGTTATGCTATAAGTGTGTTCATGTACGAAATAAACTAAAGAAAGAAAGAAAGCATTAGTTTATTAGACAGACTTGCAAACTCTGGAGTGGTGTAGGCTACAAGATACCGTTAACGTTATCAGACACATACAAAAAGGCTAACGTTAACGTTACCGTTAGCCACTGACTATGCTTAGGTAATGTTAGTCTAGCTAACATTACTGCAGTCCTGGTTGACATAAGCAGTAACATTATTTTAGCCTGAAGGCTACGAGTGAGCAGATATGGAAATTAACCGGCAACAGTTAACGTTAGTTACTCACCAGCACTATCACTGGAATTGGCGCTGCAGGTTGAAGCAGAGGAAGAGGGGCGTGCTTCGTCATCTCTGTCACTGTTTCTCCATGTGTCGAAGACACGACACCTTTCTCTAACCTTCAGGTTATGTACGGCCTGAACATGTTTCATCATGCTTGTTGTACTTCCCCCCCTTACATGAGAGTAAAGCCTGGCAATAATTGCATACTGCCGTTTCCTGGTCATATTTTTTTGTAAATTGAAGCCATGCCTTGAGGTGTTTTTTCGGTCCATTGTTGTTGCTGCTTCTGTATCTGCCGCCTAATGACTTAGCTACGTCATTTCCTGGGACGTGCCACAGGGCATTTCCTGTGGGACAGGATTCGTTTCCAGGGATTCGAATAAAGAACCAACTATTTTTCTTTACTATAGTGGCCTCGATAACGGGAACCGGTTCTCAAGAAGGGATTCGAGTCCATGGAATCGGTTCTTTTCTTATCGAACAACCGGTAGAACCGGTTTCGAACATCATCCCTAGTGTGTAGTGCTACTTACTCACATAAGGTGTGTAACGCTACATACTTATTTAAAGTGTGTCACGCTACCTACTTATATACAGTGTGTAATGCTACTTACTTACATAAGGTGTGTAACGATACTTACTTACATAAGGTGTGTAATGCTGCATACTTACATAAGGTGTGTAATGCTACTTAAGTAAGGTGTGTAACGCTACTTACTTACATAAGGTGTGTAATGCTACTTACTTACATAAGGTGTGTAATGATAATTACTTACATAAGGTGTGTAACACTACATACTTATTTAAAGTATGTAACGCTACCTACTTATATAATGTGTGTAAGGCTACTTACTTACATAAGGTGTCTAGCGCTAATTACTTACATAAGGTGTGTAACGCTACTTACTTACATGAGGGGTGTAACACTACATACTTATTAAAAGTGTGTAACGCTACCTACTTATATAAGGTGTGTAACACTACTTACTTACATAAGGTGTGTAATGCTACTTACTTACATAAGGTGTGTAACGCTACTTACTTACATAAGGTGTCTAACACTACATACTTATTTAAAGTGTGTAACGCTACCTACTTACATAAGGTGTGTAACACTACTTACTTACTTAAAGTGTGTAACGCTAAATACATAAGGTGTGTAACGCTACATATTTACATAAGGTGTGTAATGCTACTTACTTACATAATGAATTTTGGGTGACGTGCTTGTAAATGCTTGGAAATGTTCATCATATTTCTCGGCAGTCTGACTCAATAGGCTAATTATTAAATGGAGAAAAAGAAGATAAGTTTTTCTTGAAAATGAAAGCTACACGCTTGATCTGTTGGCTTTGCACGAGCCCTTACATTAGGTTGTTGTCATGCCAGAGCCGTATATACGGCTCTGTGTCACCACAAGAGGACAGTGGTGCATCGGTCCATCATGCCGGGAAGTTGTCGTTTTAATGAACATTGGATGGAAAATGACAAATACAAACTTTGGATAAAATGTGGACCAAATCCTTGTGTAGCCTGCTGCAAAGTATGCAAAAAGGAAATCCAACATGGTTCGATGTATTTTTTGCGCCATTATTTTGGTTGTCTACTTAACTTGTCTGACTACCTCAGTTAAAGCAAACAAGTTACATGTAGTCGTTTTGGTTAATTGCATTAAAATGGTTACATTATTGGATTTGTTTGTACTGTGAAGGTCATGTAATGTATCATTTGTAACCTTTTTCACAACTTAGAGCTGAGTTAATATGAATGATTTTGTAGTTTTTACAAAACATGGTTGTATGTGTTTATTGCTCTATTATTTTCGTTGTCCTACTTAACTTGTCTGGCTACCTCAGTGAAAGCAAAAAAAAGTTAACTTTTGTCTTTTTGTTAATTTGTTATCATAGCCACAGTTATACGGCTAGATATGCTTAATGGAAGGTGACTGAGGTGTTGTGAAACAAACAACATATTTTCCTTTAATTTATTATCCTTATATTAATGTGGAACAGTTTTGTTAATAAGTGAGTGAAACTGACATTTTGAGGGTGCGTGTATTCATATCACATTATGCAGTGTACAAGCACAAATACGGTGTGAATCAATCCGTGCTGTTCGATGTCATTGAGTGCTGTAAGTAAGAAAAAGAACAAGAAATTTGATAAAAAACACAAATGGAGACACGTTTGCAAACACCAATGACATTGAATAGTCACACTGCTCCATTTTTCTATGCCCCATTCAGTTTATGATAACTGCTGGTTCAATGTTAGGCTTAGGTTTTAGCAGATTTTCCATATTTTTCCTACAGACAGCATTTGGTGACCTCAAACAACAAGGCTATGGATTGATTCACACTGGTTTTCGCCTTTTGAAGGGTACTGGAAAAACTGGAAAATTGATCTTGAAAGTCCTTAAAAAGTGCTTGAATTTGGCCATGGAAAAGGTGTACGAACCCTGTTACTTACATAAGGTGTGTAACGCTACATATACAGGACGTGTGACGCTACTTACTTACGTAAGGCTTCTAACACTACGTACTTACAAAAGGTGTGTAATATTACATACTTACGTATAGCCTGTAACACTACGTACTTAAACTAAACAAAAATAAAAACACATTTTTCATGAGTTGAACTTAAAATGTAGAACTTTTACTATATACACAAAAGACATATTCCTTTCAAATATTGTTCACAAATTTGTGTAAATCTGTGTTAATTAGCATTTCTTCTTTGCCAAGATAATCCATCCCACCTCACAGGTGTGGCATATCGAGATGCTGATTAAACAGCATGATTATTGCACAGGTGTGCCTTAGGCTGCCCACAATAAAAGGCCACTCTGAAATGTGCAGTTTTATCGCACAGCACAATGCCACAGAGGTTGTAAGTTTTGAGGGAGCATGCAGTTGGCTTGCTGACTGCAGGAATGTCCACCAGAGCTTTTGCCCGTGAATTGAATGTTCATTTCTTTACATTGAAAATTGTAAAGAAACATTGTAAGGCGTTTCAGAGAATTTGGCAGTACATCCAAACGGCCTCACAACAAAAGACCACGTGTAACCACACCAGCTCAGGACCTCAACATCCAGCAGGTGCACCTCCATGATCATCTGAGACCAGCCACCCGTACAGCTGCTGCCACAATTTGTTTGCATAACCAATAATTTCTGCACAAACTGTGATAAACCGTCTAAGGGAAGTTCATCGGCATGCTCGTCGTCCTCATCGGGGTCTCCACCTGACTGCAGTTTGTCGTCTTAACCGACTTGAGTGGGCAAATGCTCACATTCGATGGCATCCGGCACGTTGGAGAGGTGTTCTCTTCACAGATGAATCCCAGTTTTCACTGTTCAGGGCAGATGGCAGACAGCGTGTGTGGTGTGTGGCGTCGTGTGGGAGAGCGGTTTGCTGATATCAACGTTGTGAATGGAGTGGCCCATGGTGGGGGTGGACAGGTGTATGTTATGGACATCGAACGCGAGTGCATTTTATTGATGGCATTTTGAATGCACAGAGATACAGTGAAGAGATCATGAGGCCCATTGTTGTACCATTCACCCGAGACCATCACCTCATGTTGCAGCATGACAATGCACGGCCCCATGTTGCAAGGATCTGTACACAATTCCTGGACGCTGAAACCATCCCAGTTCTTGCATGGTCAGCATACTCACCGGACATGTCACCCACTGAGCAAATTTGGGATGCTGTGGATCGGCGTATAGAACAGCGTGTTCCACTTCCTGCTAATATCCAGAAACTTGGCACAGCCATTAAAGAGGAGTGGACCAACATTCCACAGGCCATAATCCACAACCTGATCAACTCTATGCCAAGGAGATGTGTTGCACTGTGAGGCAAATGGTGCACATTTCAGAGTGGCCTTTTATTGTGGGCAGCCTAAGGCACACCTGTGCAATAATCATGCTGTTTAATCAGCATCTTGATATGCCACACCTGTGAGGTGGGATGGATAATCTTGCCAAAAAAGAAATGCTCACTAACACAGATTTAGACAGATTTGTGAACAATATTTGAGAGGACAGGGGCAGCACGGTGGAAGAAGAGTTAGTGCGTCTGCCTCACAATACGAAGGTCCTGTGTTCGATCCTGCGCTCGGGATCTTTCTGTGTGGAGTTTTGCATGTTCTCCCCGTGACTGCATGGGTTCCCTCCGGGTACTCCGGCTTCCTCCCACTTCCAAAGACATGCACCTGGGGATAGGTTGATTGGCAACACTAAATTGGCCCTAGTGTGTGAATGTGAGTGTAAATGTTGTCTGTCTATCTGTGTTGGCCCTGCGATGAGGTGGCGACTTGTCCAGGGTGTACCCCGCCTTCCGCCCGATTGTAGCTGAGATAGGCTCCAGAACCCCCCGCGACCCCAAAAGGGATAAGCGGTAGAAAATGGATGGATGGATGGATTTGAGAGGAGTAGGTATTTTATGTATATAGTAAAAGTTTTACATATTTGCGTTCAACTCATGAAAAATGGGAGCAAAAACAAAAGTGTTGTGCTTATATTTTGGTTCAGTATACATAAGTTGTGTAACGCTACTTACTTAAAGTGTGTAACACTTATTACTTTAATAAGGTGTGTAACGCTACTTACTTAAATAAAGTGTGTAACGCTTCTTACATAAATAAGGTGTGTAACGCTACTTACTTAGATAAGGTTTGTAAACTTATTTATATAAGGTATGTAACACAACTTACTTATATAAAGTGTGTAATGCTTCTTACCTAAAGAAGGCTTGTAACACTACTTACTTATATATTATGTGTAACATTACTTACATATATAAAGTGTGTAATGCTACATACTTCATAAGGAGTGTAACACTTTTTATAAGTAAAAAGTGTGTAATGCTACATACTACATAAGGTGTGTAACACTACTTACTTATATAAAGTGTGTAGCGCTACTTACAGTACTTACATAGAGTGTGTAAGGCCACATACGTACAAATGACATGTAACACTACTTACTACATAAGGCCTGTAAGAATACATAGTTACATAAGGTGTGTAACACTGCATAGTTACATAAGGTGTGTAAGGCTACATACTGTATGTTATATGAAGTGTAACCCTACATACTTACATAAGGCATAAAACGCTACATGCTTACATAAGGTGTGTAACGTTACATACTTACATAAAGCCTTTAACTCTACATACTTAGGTAAGGTGTGTAAAACTACATGCTAACATAAAGTGTGTAATGTTACACTACATACTATATAAGGTGTGTAGCGCTACATACTTACATAAGGCTTAAAACGCTACATGCTTACATAAGGTGTGTAACGTTACATACTTACATAAAGCATTTAACTCTACATACTTAGATAGGGTGTGTAACACTACGTACTTACATAAGGCCTGTAACACTACATACTATATAAGGTGTACACTTACATGAAGTGTGTAATGCTACATACTTAAATAGGACTGTAACACTACATTAAAATAACAGGTGTAACGCTACATACTTACATAAGGCGTGTGACGCTACATACTATATAAGGTGTGTAATGCTACATACTTACAAAAAGTGTGTAGCGCTACATACTTACATAAAGTGTGTAACGCTACATACTTAAATAAGGCGTGTAACGCTACAATAAAATAAGAGGTGTAGCACTCCAAAATTAAATAAGGCGTGTAACGCAACATTAAAATAAGAGTTGTAACACTCCATACTTAAATAAGGCGTGTAACGCTACATTTAAATAAGAGGTGTAACACTACATACTTAAAGAAGGCGTGTAATGCTACATTTAAATAAGAGGTGTAACACTACATACTTAAATAAGGCGTGTAACACTACATTTAAATAAGAGGTGTAACACTACATACTTAAATAAGGCGTGTAACGCTACAATAAAATAAGAGGTGTAGCACTCCATACTTAAATAAGGCATGTAATGCTACAGTAAAATAAGAGGTGTAACACTACATACTTAAATAAGGCGTGTAACGCTACAATAAAATAAGAGGTGTAGCAATCCATTCTTAAATAAGGCGTGTAACGCAACATTAAAATCAGAGTTGTAACACTCCATACTTAAATAAGGCGTGTAACGCTACAATAAAATAAGAGGTGTAGCACTCCATACTTAAATAAGGCATGTAACGCTACAATAAAATAGGAGGTGTAACACTCCATACTTAAATAAGGCGTGTAACGCTACAATAAAATAAGAGGTGTAGCAATCCATTCTTAAATAAGGCGTGTAACGCAACATTAAAATCAGAGTTGTAACACTCCATACTTAAATAAGGCGTGTAACGCTACATTAAAATAAGGTGTAACACTCCATACTTGAATAAGGCGTGTAACGCTACATTAAAATAAGAGGTGTAACAGTCCATACTTAGATAAGGTGTATAACGCTACATAAAAATAAGATGTGTAACACTCCATACATAAATAAGGTGTGTAACGCTACATTAAAATAAGAGGTGTAACACTCCATACTTAAATAAGGCGTGTAACGCTACATTGAAATAAGAGGTGTAACACCCCATCCTGGAATAAGGCGTGCAGCGCTACATTAAAATAATAGGTTTAACACTACATACTTAAATAGGGCGTGTAACACTATATTAAAATAAGAGCTGTAACACTACGTACTTAAATAAGGCCTGTAATGCTACATTAACATAAGAGCTGTAACACTACGTACTTAAATAAGGCCTGTAACGCTACATTAAAATAAGAGGTTTAACACTACGTACTTAAATAAGGCGTGTAACGCTACATTGAAATAAGAGCTGTAACACTACCTACTTAAATAAAGTGTGTAACGCTACATTGAAATAAGAGGTTTAACACTACATACTTAACCAAGGCCTGTAACGCTACATTGAAATAAGAGCTGTAACACTATGTACTTAAATAAGGCATGTAATGCAACGCTAACGTCACAGTTCGGCGCGTACCTCCGTTTCAGATAACTGTTTATTTTTGGTGCCATTAAAGAAATAACATGCAAAACATCAAACTGTTATATATTTCAGCGCACCTAAATATAAAACATGTGTGTTTACATTTAGTACATACTGTACATGTAGCTGCAGGTATATACATTGTTACCTGTGTACAGTAGCCTAGCAGGTGTATACATTACAGTAACCACATGCCAGCAAAGAAAATGAGCGCTGTCTTCATGCTCCTCCTACTTTGCACTGAAACCGCTAAAGTCGTCTTTTTCGGCGTCAGGAGTTGAACACACTCAGAACCGCTTCATCCGCCATTTTTTCAGCCTCATTGTCACGTTGACTTTTGTCTTGCGGCAGCTTGTGTCGTCTTCTTCAACACGCGGCAGTCCTGCAATGTCATTGGTCTGACGTGATGAGGCTGAATTTATTGGCAGCGTAAAGCTCGTCAACCTGGGGAAAAATCATAAATTAGCCGTGTTATTGTACAAGACGCTTTTCAAAGTGTGGAAAAAAGTCCCGACTTATAGTTCAGAATTTGTTTCCTTAATAACAGTTTAAAATTAGGGATGTTCTATGCTGCCGATTCCGATACCGATCATCCATGAGTGAGATCAGCCGATACCATACAGATCACATATTAACTGTAAATGTTTTATTGTATTTGTGGTGAGTGTTTAACAATATCAACACAATATTTCAACTACTGCCTTACTCTTTTTTATTACATACAATGGTTTGATTTAAACAAAGTTAATACTACTTGATAACTAAACAAAAGTAAAAACAACTAACTACTACTGTCAGGTTCAAACACTGATGACATCTATTAAACAAGACAAGAAGCAAGGAATTCAACAGAGACAGAATTAAATTTGGCTCAACTGAGGAGAGACGTCTGGACTGTACTCTTTGCACAGTCTCACCACGCTCTGACGAAAGATTGTACGCCTCCTCTCTTATTTGGACTTTCCCTGATTACATGGCAACAGCTGTTTCTAAGGGAGGGGGGTCGTAAACAGCGTTGCCTTTGGTTACAAAACAGTTCAAAGAAAAGGTCGTAAAACAGTTCAAAGAAGGGGTCCCTGGAGGGGAGTCAGGTCCTGCTTCCTCTTTGATTTGTAGATCTCGGGTCAAGACAATATCTTTCTGTTGATTACAATACATCAAATAAACAGAACACCTTCATGTTGCTTCCCATCCTACACAGTGGAGTTTTACAAGCCTTCTTCTTGGTAGGATCAAAGACAGCTTTTGTCTTCTCGCAGGGAACTCATGGCAACACAAAGTTTTGTGATAACACTTAGATACAATTATTCTAACAACTACTCTTTTGAATCATTTTGTTTTTTCCCTCAAAGTCTTCCTGTGTCTTAAGGAATTATTGCCTGAATTTCTAAGCATAAAAATAAAATATTGAGAAAATAAAAAAATATATTTAATTACTCGAGTAATGGTCATATAATGATACGACCCTTGATATCGACGCCACCAATTTGGTGACCGTGACAATGCTTTTCTTGTTTCGAGATAGCTTAACTTAGCTAGTAGCATACCTGCTCCTAGCTTGCTGTAGGTGTGTAACATGTTTAGCATCGCCCTCCAGTGATAATGGTACCTGAATGAGTCTGTCAAGACTTGGTCTTGGGGTTTTGTTTCTCCGGAAGGCAACGGAAAATTGGCGCGTGCGAGACGTGAATTTAAATACATGATTTAATTTGAACACTCAAAAAAAAGGAATAAACAAAAAGCGCTCACAGCGGAGGTAAAAACTTGACTATGAAAACAAAGGCGGAAATACAAAACTTGGGTATAAACACAAAACTTGCACAGAGGCAGAAACTATGAAGAATAAAACAAAAACACTAACTGTGGCATTAATAAACAAAAACTTACTTGGCAAAGAACTGTGAACATGACATGAATCAGAGTGATGAAAAAGTGTGAGGTCGCCAGGACGAACAACAGAAACAGACAGATTTAAATAGTGACATGATCAGTGAAAACAGGTGCGTGACTCAAAACGTGAAACAGGTGCGTGACAAGACAGGTGAAAACTAATGGGTTGGCAAGGTAACAAACAAACAAGGAAGTGCACAACCAGGAACTAAGAAGAGTCCAAAAAATAAACAGCACATGGCCAAACCAAAACATGATAAACAGACATGACAGAACCCCCCCCTTACGGACAGATCCCAGATGTCCAAAAACAAAAAACAGGATCAAGAGTCATGGGAGGGCGGGAGGGGGAGATGGCGGTGGGTCGCCAGGCCAAGTGGCCCCTAATCCACCGAGGCATAGTCATGTGGCGGCGGCGAGTGGAACGCTGCCGCCGCCACAGGCGAGGTGGGTGACCCGGGAAGGGCCACATGCGTGGCCGACGATGAGGTGGGCGCACTTGGCGTGGCGGACGACCAGGTAGTGGCCACAACCATGGCAGACGAGGAGGCAGGCGCGTCGTCGTCATTGCAGGCGTGGAAGCCGCAGATGACGCAGGTGCGGGTGCAGCAGACGAAGCAGGCAGCGAAGCTTGGCGTGGCGCGTCGGGCGGAGAAGCTTGGCGTGGCGCTTCGGGCGGCGAAGCTTGGTCTTGGTCGCTGGGAGGGTCTTGGCTGCTTGGAGGGTCTTGGCATGGCGGTGCTTGGTCTTGGCTTGGGGAGTCTTGGCATGGGGGTGCTTGGTCTTGGCGTGGGGGCGTTTGGTCTTGGCGTGGGGGCGCTTGGTCTTGGCGTGGGGGTGCTTGTTCTTGGCGTGGGGGTGCTTGGTCTTGGCGTGGAGCTGCGACTGGCGGCACTTGGCGTCGTGGAGCTGCGACTGGCGGCACTTGGCGTCGTGGAGCTGCGACTGGCGGCACTTGGCATCGTGGAGCTGCGACTGGCGGCGCTTGGCGTGGAGCTGCGCTTGGCGTGGAGCTGCGACTGGCGGCGCTTGGCGTGGAGCTGCGACTGGCGGCGCTTGGCGTGGAGCTGCGACTGGTGGCGCTTGGCGTGGAGCTGGGCGTGGTGGAGCTTGGCATGGTGGAGCTTGGCATGGTAGAGCTGCTAGGCATGTTGATAGCCTTGGAGCAGGGCGTGGAGCAGGTGGTGGTGGCCGGACCGGGGGTTGCGGCTTAGCAGGCCGAAAGACTGGTGGTGGCGGCCGTGCTGGAGGCTGTGGCTTGGCGTGACGAAAGACTGGTGGTGGTGGCCGAGCTGGAGGCTGTGGCTTGGCAGACCGAAGAACTGGTGGTGGCGGTCGTGCTTGAGGCTGTGGCATGGCATGACGAAGAGCGACCCCACCTGAACAGTTCCCAGCCCTAGCCCCCCCCTCAAGGAGCGGATCCCAGACACGCTCCCCGCGGTCTGGAACCGTCTTTTGGGGTGGGTGGAGGGAGGTCAGGAGGGGGGCAGAAACTTCCCCTAAAATTGTCCCAAAAGTATTTCCTTATCCCCCACCTGGGGTTGTGTGGGTGGATAAAAAGAAAAAATGTATGACGGGGGCGGGGTTTGAGTCTTGGGGTGCGGGGCATGAAATCTGGGTGACTGTGACTGATTAGCTCTAATGTTCAAAATCATATCTCGGTAGTGTTTTATCATGGTCATGGGATTAGAGTCTATTGCTGGAGGTGGGTGATCAAAAGAAAAAGAGTTCAGAAAAAAAAAACCTTGATCTGTGATGTCATCCTTGAGCTGCGGGGCTGGCAGCAGCCTGCTTCCGCCCGGAGTGGGAGGAGCCGGCGGGAGTGACGTGTCCTCTCTGCTTGAGGAAGCCCTCCCTGACGTCCTTTGTCGGGAGCGGCGCTTCCGGGACTGCGGTGACGCAGCGCAGTCCTCGGACCAAATGGAGTCTCTGCGCTCCACGAAGGAGTAGCGCAGCGTTTCCTCCTCCATGGCGCGGAGGACCTCCCTCACTGCCTCGTCAAAACTGTCCAACTTTCGTGCGGAGAAACTCTTATGCTGGCGACCTACTGTCAAGACTTGGTCCTGGGGTTTTGTTTCTCCGGAAGGCAACGGAAAATTGGCGCGTGCGAGACGTGAATTTAAATACATGATTTAATTTGAATAAACAAAAAGCGCTCACAGTGGAGGTAAATACTTGACTGTGAAAACAAAAGGCGCTCACAAAGGCGGAAATATAAAACTTGGGTATAAACACAAAACTTGCACAAAGGCAGAAACTATGAAGAATAAAACAAAAACACTAACTGTGGCATTAATAAACAAAAACTTACTTGACAAAGAACTGTGAACATGACATGAATCAAAGTGATGAAAAAGTGTGAGGTCGCCAGGACGAACAACAGAAACAGACAGATTTAAATAGTGACATGATCAGTGAAAACAGGTGCGTGACTCAAAACGTGAAACAGGTGCGTGACAAGACAGGTGAAAACTAATGGGTTGGCAAGGTAACAAACAAACAAGGAAGTGCACAACCAGGAACTAAAAAGAGTCCAAAAAATAAACAGCACATGGCCAAACCAAAACATGATAAACAGACCAGTCTTACAATACTAAGAAATGCAGTTTATTTGCCGTAATTATTATTATTCTAGGGGACATAATTAGCTGCTAGCTTGCCGTGGGACTGAAAGAAAATAAAGTATTTGTCATTTGTCTGCGGACGGTTTTACTTCCAGTTCATGGGACAGGTGTCAAGCTGGGGCCGCAGACAGGGGTGACGGCAACGGAAGTGAACCGCGTCTTAAAGACTTGGCCGCAGTGGCGCTGACAATGCGAGAGTGGACACTTAAATTGTAACGTGATCCAAGATGGCTAATGCAACGTACGATTGGTTGTTATTATTTCGGTTGTTGAATGTATTGCTTTTTTGGCTGATTATACACAACCCTAACCGCAACCTTAAGCAAACCCAAACCTAATCCTAAATCTAACTTATTTTCAGCAGTATTTTTTGTATTTATTTCTATTTCCATGGTCCGTGTTGTCTCTCCAGTTTCCGTTGTCGTCACCCGTGGGCACGTCTTTAACTTAGAGCAGGGGTCGGCAACCTTTACCACTCAAAGTGTTAGGAATTGGTGAGGTGGATCCCAAGGATGCAGAGATGTATTGAGTATACAATTGTTCTTCCTTTTATTTAGGAGGAAGCACAAAGTAGCAAAACAAAGGCGATGGTGGTGAACACAAAAAACACACCATGTAAAAAAACTAAGAGAAAAAACACACAAAACTAAAAGCGCTAGACAAGGCTAGGAAAAATACTTCATAAAAGAAGTAAATAGAACAACAAAGTACCAAATAAAAACGCTAGACAAGGCTAGGAATAATACAGGCAAACCTGAGAAGAATGGTACACGACGAACTAGTGAGTTCTCTGGCACGACCAACAGGTTGCAAGCAGTGACAAAGTTCTGGCGCTCACAGGCCGTCAGCGGCCAGGTTAAATAGGCTGCTTCGGATCTATGTCAGGTGTGTGCTGCTGCCTTGCGCCAGCTGCACTCAATACTGTGGACGAGAGAGAGTGAACATGGTGTGCAGACAACAACAGAAATGAACAAGGAAATTTCAGATTACCACAGTACCCCCCCTCCCCGCCCCCCCTTCAACGGACGCCTCCTGGGGGCCTACCTGGCTTGTCTGGGAATCGAATGTAAAATTCCTTGATCAAGTCCTTGTCAATAATAAGCGATCTAGAAATCCATGACCAGTACCCCTCCCAGTCCACCAGGTATTGGAATCCCCTGCCCCTTCTTCTCACATCCAAGATGGTGTTTACTGTAAACGCTGGGTGACCCTCAACCAGCCTGGGTGGAGGAGGCGGTACCTCAGGACTGAGCGGGTTGGATGCGACAGACACGTGAAAGACAGGATGGCATTTGAGAGATTTTGGGAGACGGAGCTTGACTGCAACACGGTTGATGATCTTGACAATTGGGAATGGTCCAATGAACCTGGGAGCCAGTTTCCTAGAGTCGGTGGCCAATGGTAGGTCCCGGGACGATAACCAGACCTTCTGTCCCAACTAGTAGTGTGGGGCTGGTGTGCGATGGCGGTTGGCTAAGATTTGGTTCCTGGCCGATGTTCTTTTTAACGCCGCCCTGGTGTTGCGCCAAGCCTGGTGAGCCTGACGCAGGTGTGCCGTTACATATGGTACGGCGGCATTGGGTTGGGTAGAAAGAAAAACTGGGGGTTGGAAACCATAGGCGACGTGAAATGGAGACAGGCCGGTGGCGGAGCTAATGAGGGAATTGTGAGCATATTCGATCCATGGGAGATTCCCAGACCAGGTTGAGGGTTGATGATGACAAGTGCACCGGATGGCCGCCTCCAGGTCTTGGTTGGTCCGCTCGGTCTGTCCATTGCTCTGTGGGTGGTAGCCGGAGGATAGGCTAGGGGAGGCCCCCAGAGACTTGCAGAATGCCCTCCAGACGGCCGAGGAAAACTGTGGCCCTCTGTCGGGTACCACATCAGTGGGGATGCCGTGCAGCCGGAAAGCGTGGAGCACTAATAGTTGGGCTGTTTCAAGAGCAGAAGGCAGCTTGGGGAGGGCCACAAAGTGGGCCATCTTCGAGAACCGGTTCACAATGGTCAAAACAGTGTCATTTCCCTCGGAGGGGGAAAGTCCTGTGACAAAGTCCACAGCTATGTGTGACCACGGGCGGGAAGGAATGGGTAATGGGTGTAACAGTCCTGCTGGGCCTTGGTGGGATGCCTTGTTCCGGGAGCAGATCCGACATGCTGCCATAAACGCCTTCGTATCTGCCAGAATGGATGGCCACCAAAAACGCTGGGAGAGGACAAAACTGGTGCGACGAATACCTGAATGGCAAGCGATCTTCGACCCATGTGCCCAATCCAGAACGCTGGAACGGAGCCTAGGAACCACAAACAACCGACCTGGTGGGCAGCCCAGAGGAGATGTGTCCGACTTCAGGGCCTCCAAGACTTGCCGCTCGATGTCCCACTGGAGTCCCCCAATGATGTGGGTATGGGGAACAATTGGTTCAGGTGAGGAATCCTCAAAGGACGAAAAGTAGAGACGGGACAGGGCATCGGGCTTCCCATTCTGAGAACCAGGTCGGAAAGTGATGATAAAGTTAAAACGGGTCGGAAATAGTGCCCACCTGGCCTGGCAGGGGTTCAGTCTCTGTGCGGTCCTTAAGTAGGACAGGTTCTTGTGGTCCGTGAAGATGATGAATGGTAGCTCCGCCCCTTCTAGCCAATGTCTCCACTCCTGAAGGGCCAAGATGACCGCCAGAAGCTCCCTGTTGCCAATGTCATAATTTTTCTCAGCAGGTGATAGGCGACGAGAGAAGAAAGCACAGGGGTGCAACTTCTGGTCGGTGGTAGATTGCTGGGAGAGTACGGCCCCTACACCTGAATCAGAAGCGTCCACCTCAACAAAAAATTGGAGAGAACGGTCAGGGTAACAAAGCACAGGAGCCAACGTAAACAATCTTTTCAGCCTCAAGAACGCGGAATTGGCTTCGGGGGTCCATTCAAACGGAACCTTAGTAGAGGTTAGCCTCGTAAGTGGCTCAGCGACTCGACTAAAATTGCGAATAAATCGCCGGTAAAAATTAGAGAAGCCCAAGAATCTCTGAAGGTGCTTCTTGGACACCGGAGTGGGCCAGTCTACTACTGCTTTGACCTTAGCGGGGTCCGGTCTGAGTCTACCCTCCTCAATGATAAATCCTAAGAAGGGAATGGAGGAGGAGTGAAACTCGCATTTTTCCGCCTTAACGAACAGTTTATTTTCGAGCAATCGTTGAAGGACTAACCGAACCTGCTGCACATGTTCGTCAAATGTCGATGAATAAATTAATATATCGTCCAGGTAAACGAAGAGAAACCGACCTGTCATTTCCCGAAAAATATCATTAATGAAGCCCTGAAAAACGCCACGTGCATTTGTAAGTCCAAAAGGCATTGAATGCGGTCTTCCATTCATCCCCCTCTCGGATGCGAACTAGATGGTACGCATTACGTAGATCGAGTTTAGTAAAAAACCTTGCGGACTGTAAGGGAGTAAAAGCAGAATCAAGGAATGGAAGAGGATACTTATTCTTGACAGTAATCTGATTAAGAGCGCGGTAGTCTATACAAGGCCGTAGGGACTTGTCCTTCTTTTCGACAAAAAAAAATCCGGCGGCTACCGGTGCGGTCGAAGGGCGAATGAGGCCCGCAGGTATTGATGTGTTTATGTATTCTTCTCGTGCTTTGAGTTCGGTGTTAGACACCTTGTACAAACAGGTCGATGGTAAAGCCGCTCCAGCTAGCAAATCGATACCACAATCGTAGGGTCGGTGGGGGGGAAGTGAGAGTGCTCTATCCTTGCTAAACACCGCTCTTAAGTCATGGTAGTTTGTGGGCACGTTTGTCAAGTCTATGTTCTCTATAACGGCGGTAGGTGGCGGTGTGTGAGATCCTGCTGCGGAACGAAGACAGTGTGTGGCAGGTCACACTCCAATTAATAATGGCCGAACGAGGCCAGTCTATGTGCGGGTTATGCTTATGTAACCAGGTTAACCCCAGAATGACGGGCGCGGACCGTGATGGCACAATAAAAAAAAATATTTTCTCACAATGATTACCAGACAAGCGCAGGTTGAGTGGGAGGGTCTGGTGGGTTATGCTGGCTAATAGGCGCCCATCTAGAGAATACACCCTCTTGGGCACATACAGTTTTACAACCGGAATCTTATGGAGTCTCATGAACTCAAAATCCAAAAAGTTATCATCTGCTCCTGAGTCAATGAGAGCGCAAATGTCTATTTGTTGGTTAGGCCAATAAAGAGTACCTTTTAGCTGCATTCTGCCTGCGGCCAACAAAGGAGAACGGCGACCTCTGGTGGACGTGTCCTCTGACGAGTGAGGGCGCACTTGTGGCCGTGCGGCGGGGCGCGGCAGTTCTTTGCAGCGGGAGATGAGATGATCAGCGGCCCCACAGTATAGGCAGAGTTGGAGGCGAAAACGGCGTTCCCTCTCGGCGGTGGTGAGTCGGGGACCTCCCAGTTGCATCGGCTCATCCATCTGCCACGAAGGAGAGGTGTCTTCGGGAACGAGTTGCTCCGTCTTGCAGATGGCAAGTCTAGCAGGCGCTGATTGGCTGATAGGTGGGGCTTGTCTCCCTCGTCGATCCCTCCTCTCCTCCAATAGGCGGAAGTCGATTTGCACCTCCAGCTCGATGAGATCATCCAGATTCGCGTGGCGAAGTTGGTAGAGTGGCTGTGCCAGCAATCGGAGTGTTGCTGGTTACTGGGGTTCAATTCCCACCTTCTACCTTCCTAGTCACGTCCGTTGTGTCCTTGGGCAAGACACTTCACCCTTTGCCTCTGATGGCTGCTGGTAGCGCCTTGCATGGCAGCTCCCGCCATCAGTGTGTAAATGTGTGTGTGAATGGGTAAATGTGGAAATACTGTCAAAGCGCTTTGAGTACCTTGAAGGTAGAAAAGCGCTATACAAGTACAGCCCATTTATTTATTTATTTATTTGTCGGAAGTGACAGCGGGATCATCATGTGACGAATCTCATCCGCGACACCCAGGAAGAAGGCGTCCATCAGCGCCGAGGGACCCCAGTCACAGTCGGCGGCCATGGTGCGGAACTCGATCGCGTAATCCGCGACCCGTCGTGAACCCTGTTGCAGCCGGAAAAGGGATCTCGCTGCCTCTCTACCTGGGAGTCGTCGTTGGAAGATTTGCCTCAAGGATTTGGAAAACTTTGCATATGTGGAGCTGGAGGCGGTCTGACGGTTCCATTCTGCAGTCGCCCAGGTGCCCGCACGGCCAGACAAGTGGGAGATAACAAACGCTACCTTAGCCCGCTCAGAGGTGAAAGCGGAAGCGTTTAGTTCGAAATGTAGTTCACACTGCGTCAGGAATTGTCTTACGCCTTCCTTTTCTCCGGAAAAACGTTCGGGTCGGGATAGCCGCATGTTGCTGGTACTTGCGGGTTGTGTAGGCTGGGTGGATGCCTGGTCAGGCACGGTGGTCGAGGTCGGTACGACGGTGGCTAGTAGCATGTTGACTCGCTCCAACATGGTGTCTTGACGCTCCGACAGTCCCTGTAGACCTCGGCTCAGGTGGTCTAGCTGGTCCCCCTGCTGGTTGATCCGTTGAGCCTGGCCTTGCAATGCTCTTTTCCAGGAGTCTGTCTCTGCGGGTTCCATAGTTTGGCCGGAACTTTTCTGTAAGGAATTGGTGAGGTGGATCCCAAGGATGCAGAGACGTATTGAGTATACAATTGTTCTTCCTTTTATTTAGGAGGAAGCACAAAGTAGCAAAACAAAGGCGATGGTGGTGAACACAAAAAACACACCATGTAAAAAAACTACTAAGAGAAAAAACACACAAAACTAAAAGCGCTAGACAAGGCTAGGAAAAATACTTCATAAAAGAAGTAAATAGAACAACAAAGTACCAAATAAAAACGCTAGACAAGGCTAGGAATAATACAGGCAAACCTGAGAAGAATGGTACACGACGAACTAGTGAGTTCTCTGGCACGACCAACAGGTTGCAAGCAGTGACAAAGTTCTGGCGCTCACAGGCCGTCAGCGGCCAGGTTAAATAGGCTGCTTCTTATCTATGTCAGGTGTGTGCTGTTGCCTTGCTCCAGCTGCACTCAATACTGTGGACGAGAGAGAGAGTGAACATGGTGTGCAGAAAACAACAGAAATGAGCAAGGAAATTTCAGATTACCTCACAAAGAGCCATTTCGAACCGTTTCACAAATTAAAGAAAATGGGAGCCACAAAAGTCTTTTGAAATTTCAAATGAAATAACACTGCATATAAAGTTTTTTTTGCTCTGTGCTATGTATAAACAAACTATTATGGGTTACATTTATGAAATCAATGAACGACTGCAGAGAAAATTAAATACAATTTCTGCATGCAACAAGACGTTTTTAACTCCGAAAAAGACGTCGGGTTGAAGGTTAAGTAAAATACTTAATGTCTATTTAAGTCCTCCTTGTAGTAAGGAAAAAACAAAACGCCGAACTTAAATTATCCACTGGCAGAGAACCAAAAATGCCGTCATCCTTTTACTGGCGCCGTGCAGTCAGCTGCCAACCTGAATAATAAAATGTCTATTTCACTGAACAATTAAAAAATGTGAATATATGCAAAATTATAGGAAATTCAAATATTTATCATACTTGGTCAATGTGATTTCTGCTCCTGAACCGCAGCGCACAGCGTCTCCACATCAGGGCTGTATGACGTCACCTTTATCTTCACACAGGATTGTAAGCTCTCATCTGTGAGGCATGTGTGTTTTTAATAAATTTCATGTTGGAGAACACCTGCTCACATACATATGTGGATCCAAAGATAGACAGGACTCCAAGTGCATACGTTTTCATGTTCACATAAAAGTCGGGGATAGCGTTCCAAGTTTCAAACACAAGTTTTTCTGGTTTGGGGAGGTTTTCAATATCACACCATTTGTGCTTCTGAGCAAGAACGGCCTTCTGGCGTGAAACATCTTCAAGGTCCGCTGTCAGGCGCTTTAACTTGGACACCCACATGTCTTTGTCGGCTATGTCAGCCAGTTCCATCTCAAGATCAGGTGGACTCACACCTGGAAATGCTGTCATATTCAACAGGGATGGATCGAGGCTGAGGGGAGTGACAGGGAAGGATAATGTGTTTTTTTCCTCTCTGAACTCACTGAATCGTTTCCCAAACGATGTTTGCATTGCAGTGACTGCAGAATGTAAATACTCTAAATTCACAATGTGAGCTTTTTTGAACTCGCTCAAACTGGGGAAGTGTGACAGTGTACCTTTCTGTAAATCTCCAGCAAGCACTGTCAACTTGCGCTCGAATGCCAAAACCTCCTCCAACATGTGCAGGGCTGTGTGTCCTTTCCCCTGAAGAGCTGTGTTTAGCGTGTTCAGGTGTGCTGTCATGTCCTACCATGAAGTGTAGCTTTTCCAGCCACTCTGGCTGTTCCAACACAGGATATGTGAGCCCTTTGCTGCCCAGAAAGGTTTTCACCTCCTCCAGACACGCGGCAAAGCGTTTCAGCACCTCGCCTCTGGACAGCCACCGGACTTTGTTGTGCAACAGGAGATCAGAATATGTGCTTTCCAGCTCGTCCAGCGACAAAAACTGAAATGAATTTTTTTTATTCAAACGGGGATAGCAGATCCATTCTATGTGTCATACTTGATCATTTCGCGATATTGCCATATTTTTGCTGAAAGGATTTAGTAGAGAACATCAACGATAAAGTTCGCAACTTTTGGTCGCCGATAAAAAAAGCCTTGCCTGTACCGGAAGTAGCGTGACGTCACAGGTTGAAGGGCTCCTCACATTTCCCCATTGTTTACAATGCAGCCAGAGCGATTCGGACAGAGAAAGCGACGATTACCCCATTAATTTGAGCGAGGATGAAAGATTCGTGGATGAGGAACGCAAGAGTGAAAGACTAGAGTGCAGTGCAGGACGCATCTTTTTTCGCTCTGACCGTAACTTAGGTACAAGCTGGCTCATTGGATTCCACACTCTCTCCTTTTTCTATTGTGGATCACGGATTTGTATTTTAAACCACCTCGGATACTATATCCTCTTGAAAATGAGAGTCGAGAACGTGAAATGGACATTCACAGTGACTTTTATCTCCACGACAATACATCGGCGAAGCACTTTAGCTACAGAGCTAACGTGATAGCATCGGGCTTAACTGCAGATAGAAACAAAAGAAATAAACCCCTGACTGGAAGGATAGACAGAAAATCAACAATACTATTAAACCATGGACATGTAACTACACGGTTAAGGCTTTCCAGCCTGGCGAAGCTTAACAATAATGTTGCTAACGACGCCATAGAAGCTAACTTAGCAACGGGACCTCACAGAGCTGTGCTAAAAATATTAGCTATCCACTTACGCCAGCCAGCCCTCATCTGCTCATCAACACCCGTGCTCACCTGCGTTCCAGCGATCGACGGAGCGACGAAGGACTTCACCCGATCATAGACGCGGTCGGCGGCTAGCGTCGGATAGCGCGTCTGCTATCCAAGTCAAAGTCCTCCTGGTTGTGTTGCTGTAGCCAGCCGCTAATACACCGATCCCACCTACAGCTTTCTTCTTTGCAGCCTTCATTGTTCATTAAACAAATTGCAAAAGATTCACCAACAAATATGTCCAGAATAGTGTGGAATTTTGCGATGAAAACCGAGCTTTTTGTATTGGATACAATGTGTCCGAATACTTCCGTTTCAACGATTGACGTCACGCGCATACGTCATCATACATAGACGTTTTCAACCGGAAGTTTAGCTGGAAATTTAAAATTGCATAATTTCATCATTGATATACAAACTATCAGACTGTGTGGTCGGTAGTAGTGGGTTTCAGTAGGCCTTTAACACATTTTATAAGATCGCCATAATAATCTTAATAATTCATTTTCAAAATGTAATTCTGAAAATGCATTAACTAAAATCAAATACATTTTAATTAAATACTCAATTATTTTCAACAGCTGAGCCGCATCAGAGTGATCAAAGAGCCGCATGCGGCTCCGGAGCCGCGGGTTGCCGACCCCTTACTTAGAGTGTCTGCGGCTGCATCTAGCTGCACTTGCCTCAAGGCATTAAAACAAGAAATACATTTTCAACCCTGCAGTGATCAATCTCGTCCAAAAGATAGCGCCATGGCGCAAACAATAACACACCTTTTCAGTGTATCTGCTTTCATAAAAAAAAAATTGAACACAAATCATATTGGCCGTCAGCGAAGAAAACTCCATAAATTAGCTGCACCATTTTACAAGCCGCAGGGTTCCAAGCGTAGGAAAAAAGTAGCGGCTTATAGTCCGCAATTTACTGTCGGATGTAGGGCACAAGCAAAGTTAGAGTGTCACGTCTCTACCAGCTGGAGTCCCACCACTCACGCACTTGTATAACTACACCGAGGAAGATAATACTAATCTTAATCAAATGACTCGATAATAATAGATAATAATATCACTTTTTATTCAACTTCATCACGTCTCCCGTGCAGCAGTGGGACAGGGAAGTGAAAGTAACGTCATAAAAAGGTCCAAGAAGACAAAGTGCAAACATTATTAACCGTGGATTTGTTCACTATTTCATGACTATTACGACTGTGACGGTCAAAAAGAATAAATAATATTAGTTTTCATGGAAGTTAGAGTAGTCTTTAGTTGAATATGCGGTAGAAGAGGTTGTTCTTTAATATTTTACTTTATATGTCCGTTGTGTGCTTGAGCAAGACACTTCACCCTTGCTCCTGATGGGTCATGGTTAGGGCCTTGCATGGCAGTTCCCGCCATCAGTGTGTGAATGTGTGTGTGAATGTGGAAATAGTGTCAAAGCGCAATGAGTACCTTGAAGGTAGAAAAGCGCTATACAAGTATAACCCATTTACCATTTACCATTTATGAATAGTCCGTAGTCATGTTGTCCGTCCCGCCGGCGTCTTCAGTTTGGCCTGTGAGATGGGTTTTAAAAGGAATCTGGGCTGCGGGGTGTTTTCAAATCAATTTTAAATATCTGACAATCTGATTGTCTCCAAAATTTGCTGCCTTCCTGTGCCTTTCCATGAATTTTGCTTCTATTAAAACCCGCACAGCATTTACTTGTATGGCCCAATCCAAACAACCTTCCCTAGTCATGGCAAAAAAAAACCACCAAAAGTCAACACACATGGTCACACAAAACACAACCTGCTCATTGAACGCTGTGGATACTGTAAAAAAAGAAACAACAACGTCCAAGCACCATAACAAATTCTAAATTACACCCATTTAAATCCTTCACAATGCATGATGGGAAAATTGCAAAACACTCTCTCCACACTTATCCTTTGTTTGGCTTAACTTTAAGGAGGTCGGCACGGCAGTAAACAAGGTCGGAGTCGAACTTTCACGTACTCTTAATATCCAATTATATCAGTTATTAATTATATATACATACATACATGTGTATGTATATATATATATATCTGCGATGAGGTGGCGACTTGTCCAGGGTGCAGCTGAGATAGGCTCCAGCACCCCCTGCGACACCGAAGGGGACAAGCGGCAGAGAATGGATGGGTGGATATATATATATATATATATATATATATATATATATATATATATATATATATATATATATATATATATATATATATATATATATATATATATATATATATATATATATATATATATATATACATATATATATATATCAGCGACAACGCCTGCTGTGGCTGATGAGTCTTCCCGTTGTTGTTTCCACGCTATGACACGAGGCTGGAGTGACCTCTCCAGGGCGCAAGCCAGGGCAGAGTAGTATGGAGGTCAAGCTGTTGCCCATGCAGCAGGACCCCCCTCTTCACACTGATGATGGATCCAAAGGAGCAGCAAGAGCTGGTACAATTTGGCACCAGCAGTGTCGCAGGAGTTGCCAGTGCACCGCTGTAGCCAGCAGTGGACCACCTTAGGGACTCCATCTCCGGATTTTTCCTCAGGGTTTACTCCCGAAGCCTTCCCCTAGAAAGGTATGCCACAAGGCAGGGGCGGTTTTGGATGGGAGTTTACCTTCTCCTAGATGGGTCGCCTAACTGGGCTGACGGGTCCCATCTACCCATGCGGCAGGTTGTACTGGGTTACATTTTACCAGTAGCAGGGATAAGACCTGACCTGACTGTAATAAAAATATATATAAATAAACATTGATTGATTGATTGATATATGTACACTATATTGCCAAAAGTATTTGGCAATATAGCGCTTTATAAATAAAGTTAGATTTTATTTAATTTGATATACATATATACACACATTTACAAATAATTATAGATACACATTTACACACACATATACACAGATACTTATATATACGCATATATACATATATTATTACATATATAATATGTATCATATTATATTCGTATGTATGTATGTATGGATGTATGTATATATGTACACTATATTGCCAAAAGTATTTGGCTACCTGCCTTGACTCACATATGAATTTGAAGTGCCATACCATTCCTAACCCATAGGGTTCAATATGATGTCGGTCCACCTTTTGCAGCTATTACAGCTTCAACTCTTCTGGGAAGGCTGTCCACAAGGTTGCGGAGTGTGTTCATAGGAATTTTAGACCATTCTTCCAAAAGCGCATTGGTGAGGTCACACACTGATGTTGGTCGAGAAGGCCTGGCTCTCAGTCTCCGTTCTAATTCATCCCAAAGGTGTTCTATCGGGTTCAGGTCAGGACTCTGTGCAGGCCAGTCAAGTTCATCCACACCAGACTCCGTCATCCATTTCTTTATGGACCTTGCTATGTGCACAGTCATGTTGGAAGAGGAAGGGACCCGCTCCAAACTGTTCCCACAAGGTTGGGAGCATGGAATTGTCCAAAATGTAAGGTATCCTGGAGCATTTAAAGTTCATTTGACAGTTCCACGCTGGAAATCACTGAGCTCCGGAGAGCGGCTCATTCTTTCACAAATGTTTGTAGAAACAGTCTCCATGCCTAAGTGCTTGATTTTATACACCTGTGGCCGGGCCAAGGGATTAGGACACCTGATTCTCATCATTTGGATGGGTGGCCAAAAACTTTTGGCAATATAGTGTATATATATATATATACATATGTGTTTATATATATATATATATATATATATATACATATATATATATATATATATATATATATATATATATATATATATATATATATATATATATATATATATATATATATATATATATATATATATATATATATATACATATGTGTATATGTATGTATATATGTATATATGTATATATATATATATATATACATATATACATATATACATACATATACACATATGTATGTATATATATATATATATATATTTATTAATGTAATGTGTGCAATTCTCTACCGAACTGAATATTCCGTACCGGCTTAGGAACACAAACATGGCCAGACCCTTACTGCTTACGATGATGAGCAGTATAGTTCCCTTCAAGGATGGAAAGCTCTCCTTGGCAGACAAAATGCTTACAGCAGCACTTTGACACAACATGACATAAAAACACAATTTAACCTTATTGGCCAAACTGTTTAGTCGGCCATCTTTTCTGAAAAACACGCCTGAATATCAATGAAGTCTTTTGAATGAAAGGCCTCGACTCATTTGCATAAAACCTTCACTCTCGCTTTATTGACAAATGTTGGCCTTCATAAAAAGTTCTTTCTGGCGTGTGTGTGCGCGTGTGTGTGTGCGTGCGTGTGTGTTCTTGTATTTCTACCTTTCTTGAGACATCAACAAGGAAAAGTAGCTTCCATATGAGGAGGTGTGAACAAGTTAGGACATAAATCATGGTCCTAATATGGAAAACCTGTCACACCTGGGTGAAGTCTTGTCTGGGTTTTGTCTGGTTTCATGTTGTCTTGTCATTTCCTGTTTTATTTTGAAAGGTTAACTCTCCCTCTCGTTTCAGGTCACTTGCCCTTCCTCCTGTTTCACTGGTCTGTCTCTCCTGATTGCCTGATTGTGTCCACCTGTGTCATCCACCCTCATGTGTATAAATGGCTCGTCTTCCTTCTGTCCTGTGCCAGAGTGTTATCGTATGTTTTGTACGAACCTCCAGCGGTCCATGTTCACAGTCATTGCCACGTTCTTTGTACCCTTTTTGTCAGGTAAGATTAGTTGTTTAGAATTGCCTCCCTTGGCTCGCCTTTTGTTGTTTTTGCATATTGTTCTCTTTGCAACCTTTTTCCCTCCCCAGCTGGAGCGTTTTGAGTTCATTGAGATTTTGTTAGTTTAGAGATTAGGTAAGCTCGGCTTTTGGTAGCCTGTTAAGTTTCTTCCCTTTTTGACCCTTTCCCTTGTTTAGAATAAATATTTGTTGTCAAACTCCTGCATCTGTGTCCAGAGTCCTGTTCCGGTCTTGACAAAACCATTGCATCTAATAGAGAATGTCTCATTTGCACCCCTGGTGGTGAAATTTATCAAAATGAAGGTAGTCCCAAAAAAGGAGGGATTTTTCAAATTGACTGTTCATTACCATGAATTGATTAACGTGGACCCCGACTTAAACAAGTTGAAAAACGTATTCGGGTGTTACCATTTAGTGGTCAATTGTACGGAATATGTACTGTACTGTGCAATCTACTAATAAAAGTTTCAATCAATCAAAAACTGTGTGTCGGTTGTAAAAGTGCTCCCCCTCTGGTCAACATATGAAATAACAAGTGTGTGTAGAAATTGAAATGTGCCCCCTTTGGCCAAAATTAATTTAAAAAAAAAAAAAAGTAAATAGAGACATACTGTCATAACTTGAAGTAAATAATGAAGATAAAAAACCAATTACAAACAAAAAATTTACTACTAAAAGCAGTCTTTTTTTCACAATGTGTCGACTTCTTTCTTATAAAATAGGGAACAATTTCTTTGCAATATTTTCTCGTAAAATTATGACTTTTTTAATGTAAAAGTATTACTTTCTAATGCAAAATGGTGACATTTGCATATAAAATTCTGACGTATCACAATATTGCCAACTGTTTTGTTGTTCTTGTAAAATACTGACATTTTTTGAGTAAAATTATGACCCTTGTCAAGATTTTGCCAAGTAAAATTCAGATTATTAATGGAATATTGCCAAAATGTTGGTTTTCTTATACAATTGTGACTTTTGTCAAGTAAAATTACGACTCTTTTCATAAAATTGCCAAAACGTTAAGCTTTTCTTGTAAAGTTGCGTCTGTTGAGTAAAATTCCAACTTTTATCATAATATTGCACAAATGTTCAGCTTTTCTTGTAAAATTTCGACTTGTATTATAATACTGCAGAAATTCTAAATTTTTCTTGTGAAATTGTGACCTTTTTCTTGTGAAATTCCAACTAATTTTTCCACAACAAGCTTTTTTATATTTGCATAGTATGTATATATTATTAATGTTGTAAATACACATCTTTATATATCTAGAAAGGGTGGTCCTAAAGAGGTAGGCATTTTTCAGAGGTCTCAAGAAGGTAACAAATACAAGAGTGTGTGTGTGTGTGTGTGTGTGTGTGTGTGTGTGTGTGTGTGTGTGTGTGTGTGTGTGTGTGTGTGTGTGTGTGTGTGTGTGTGTGTGTGTGTGTGTGTGTGTGTGTGTGTGTGTGTGTGTGTGTGTGTGTGTGTGTGTGTGCGTAGGTAGTTGTCAGGGCTTCCTTTCATGCATGCAGGCTGACTTGAAGTGTGTTTGGGTGTGTGCGTGTGCGCGTCTCCTCCACCCAACATGTCTTCATTGTCTAACGTGTGCTCGCCAGTTGTCACGTTGCGGTCCTGAGTGCTTGTGGATGGAAAAGGTGACTCAGTGTGATTTTCTTCTAATGGATGACAGTTTGAAAAGAAACCTCCATCCATACATCAATCATATCCACGCACTTATGTCCTCACCAAATGTGTGCGTGTGTGTGTGTGGCAGTACCAAAATGTATTTCAATACTTTTCGATTCTTTTCAAAATAAAGGGGACCACAGAAAAGGTCATTATCGGCTTAATTTGAACATAAACTTTTATAATACAATAAACATATGTTTCTTGTTGCAATCAAATGAGAATGTATGCATTAAATAAAATAGTGAACATACAAGACAACTTGTCTTTTAGGAGTAAGTAAACAAACAAAGGCTCCTAATTTGTCTGCTGACGTATGCAGTAACATATTGTGTCATTTTCCCTCGTATTATTTGGTCAAAATTATGAAGGACAATCAGTATTAAAAAGATTTATTAATCTGTCTGTACTAGTGTTGTCCCGATACCAATATTTTGGTACCGGTACCAAAATTATTTCGATAGTTTTCGGTACTTCTCACTGCTTTTCTAAATAAAGGGGACCACAAAAAATTGCATTATTGGCTTTATTTTAACAACAATTTTACGGTACATTAAACATATGTTTCTTATTGCAAGTTTGTCCTTAAATAAAATAGTGAACATACAAGACAACTTGTCTAATAGTAGTAAGTAAGCAAACAAAGGCTCCCAATTTAGCTGCTGACATATGCAGTAACATATTGTGTCATTTATCATTCTATTATTTTGTCAACATTATTAAGGACAAGTGGTAGAAAATGAATTATTAATCTACTTGTTCATTTACTGTTAATATCTGCTTACTTTCTCTTTTAACATGTTTTATCTACATCTCTGTTAAAATGTAATAATCACTTATGTTTATGTTGTTTGGATGCTTTACATTAGTTTTGGATGATACCACAAATTTAGGTATCAATCCGATACCAAGTAGTTACAGGATCATACATTGGTCATATTCAAAGTCCTCATGTGTCCAGGGACATATTTCCTGAGTTTATTTAAATGTATATCATGTTTATAGATTCCTGAAGGAATCAATAAAGTACTATCTATTTATCTATCTATAAACATGATATACATTTAAAAAAAACGAAAGAAGATTTTGTTATGCCAAAAAATATCAACATAATCATAGTAGTATTGACTAGATACGCTCCTATACTTGGTATCATTACAGTGGATGTTAGGTGTAGATCCACCCATGGTGTTTCTTTACATTTTGACGCCGGTGAGCTACGGTGTGTAGTGAGGCATGTTTAGCTATTCCTCGTCCTGCAGTGATGATACTTGTAAGAAACTTACTTTATTGTTCACCATGGAGGCGAGAATTAGTGATTTAGAAGTAGCTACAACACTGCAGACTGCTAATGGACGTTTCCTGAGGGCGTTTCAGTGTTATAACTTCACCTTTATCGTTAGTTTTTAAGCCAAAATGCGTCCATTCTCCCTTTTCTGTCTATACCCTGTGTCTGCTTTTAAGTACTCTGTGATTGTGCGCTGCCGAACACGCTTGTCTGCTTGTAAACCAGCAATGAAGCGATGTGAGGGGGTGGTGGACTGGTACTTTTTAGAAGCGGTATAGTACCAAATATGATTCATTAGTATCGCGGTACTATGCTAATACCGGTATACCGTACAACCCTCGTCTGTACATTTTGTCATGACCTCCGTGAAAGTTGTGGACTTGTGTGTGTGGTATTTGTGTTCCTGTCCATGCCCTGTCTGCTACCGCGCGCTGGCTTCCACACCTGTTCTTGGTTGCCAATCCGGCTCCCACCCATGCCTGCCCTGTCTATGGAGGTTAATGTGTGTCTTTATTAATAAAGCTTTTTTTGATACGGAATTTATTTTTAACTGAATTTTTAGCATTTGAATTTTGTGAACTTAATTTTTTTTTTTTGCATCAAATTATGCTGACAATTTAAGGGAAAAATATGTTTTGGCAAAATGTGTGTATAAAAATGCGTTTAAAGATTCAGTGTAAAAAAAATCAGTATATGAAAAATCAGTGTTTAAAAATTCAGTGTTTTAAGATTCAGTGTAAATAATTCAGTTAAAAAAAATGTCTATTAAAAATCAGTGTTTAAAAATGCAGTGTTTAAAAATGCATTGTTTAAAAAAATCAGTGTATAAAAATTCAGTGTTTTAAAATTCAGTGTACGAAATTCAGTGTTTAAAAATTCAGTGTAAAAATTTCAGTTTAAAAAAATCAGTGTTTAAAAATTCAGTGTTTAAAGATTCAGTGTAAAAAATTCAGTTTAAAAAAATCAGTGTATCAAAAATCAGTGTTTAAAAATTCAGTGTTCAAAAATGCATTGTTTACAAAATCAGTGTATAAAAATTCAGTGTTTTAAAATTCAGTGTATGAAATTCAGTGTTTAAAAATGCAGTGTAAAAAAATCAGTTTAAAAAAAATCAGTGTTTAAAAATTCAGTATTTAAAAATGCGGTGTTTAAAAAAATCTGTGTATTAAAAACTCAGTGTTTTAAAATTCAGTGTATGAAATTCAGTGTTTAAAAATTCAGGGTAAAAAATTAAGTTTAAAAAAATAATTGTTTAAAAGTTCAGTGTTTTAAGATTCAGTGTATAAAATTCAGTGTTTTAAAATTCAGTTTGAAAAAAGTCAGTGTTTAAAAATTCAGTGTTTTAAGATTCGGTGTAAACAATTAAGTTAAAAAAAATCAGTGTTTAAAATTGCACTGTTTAAAAAAATCAGTGTATAAAAATTTAGTGTTTTAAAACTGTGTGTATGAAATTCAGTGTAAAAAATTCAGTTTAAAAAAAAAAATTGTATAAAAAATCAATCTTTAAAATATCAGTAATTAAAAATGCTGTGTTCAAAAAAATCAGTCTTTAAAATATCAGTAATTAAAAATGCAGTGTTTAAAAAAATCAGTATATAAAAATTCAGTGTTTTAAAATTCAGTGTGAAAAATTCAGTTTAAAAAAATCAGTGTATAAAAAATGTGTGTATACAAAAAATGCAGTGCTGAAAATTTCAGTGCAGAAAAATTTGCTGCTTCAAAACGCAAGACCCACTTCCGATAAATTAAGGCTGAAGCAATCGATCCAGTCTCAGAACCAGCCAATCAGGTGTCAAGTTTGAAGTCACGTGACACGGGTCTCGCAAAGAGGACTGCAGGCTTACAGACTACATGTCCTCTACTGTTTGTGCATGGATCCTTTCTATGAACACTTCAAACAGCGCAGCTTGGCGTGCATTAGTGAAAAAAATCTCAAGATTTCGCAGAAAAGGATAAAAGCTGATCACACAATGGTACAAACACACAATAATGACTAATACTAAAAAGTTATAACAGACCACCTCAAAAACTGAATTAAATTGTAGTTTTTTTACCGACTAAGACACTCAGAATGTACATGAAAATACAGAATGTAGGATTTTCAATATTAACTATGAACAGTAAAACACTGAATATTGAGAAAATATGAACGTTGTTCCTCTACTTCCCAGACCACCTCCTTGACAGACATCTTTTATAATCAAGCAAGAGCAACACAGATGCAACAAACATGGAAAAACATAAACACAAAGGTGTCAAACTCAAGATCTGGCCCGCAACATCATTGTATCTGGCCCGCAAACACCTGGAAATGATATGTGTCAATAAAGTACTTCATATTTTCTCACTAAATGTAATTGATTTTTTTAAATTTTGACAGAAAAAATATATGTACTGCTTGAAATTGCAGACCTTCTAAACTTTAATAGTATCCAATGTTGCAACAAATATTACAGTATATTATCATACTTTCCAAACACGTTTTTGTCTAAATAAAAATAAACAAAAACACTTAACCTTAGAGCAAACTGCCAATCAAATTAATAAAAATGACAATACATTTTATGTTGTTCTTCACAGCATATTACTGTAAATTGAAAAAAACTACTACTGTTTTTGCGTTAAAATTCTGTTGACTGAACTGCCAGTTTTTGACTGTAAAATATACAGTTGTTTTTAACGGTGTATTACTGTAAATGGAAAGACAGTACATTTGTTTTTATGGTAGAATAACTAGCAGGTAAATTGCCAGAATAAAAAAATAACTTGTGCTGTTTTTCCATTCACAATATAATGTAAAAAAAAATTAACACAACATTTCTGGCAACAAAGCTGCCAGCTTTTTCCGTGACCCGCCCCCCAAAAAAACAGTGGTGCTGTTTTTCCATTTACCGTAAAATGTTGTAAAAAACCCACTATAATTTGCAGTAACATTTTGTAAATGTACACTTGTTACTGTAAAATCAACAGTCTACTTAAAACAATTTATATAATTAATAATGAAATCCAGAGGCAAATCCATAGTCATACCAAAGACAAAAAAAAATGGGACCCGTTACCTCCCTGCTTGGCATTCAGCATCAAGGGTTGGAATTGGGGGTTAAATCACCAAAATGATTCCCGGGCGCGGCCACCGCTGCTGCTCACTGCTCCCCTCATTTACCAGGGGGTGATCAAGGGTGATGGGTCAAATGCAGAGGATAATCTCACCACACCTAGTGTGTGTGTGACTATCATTTGTACTTGAACTTTAACATTATTCGCTGTTACAGGCGACCCTCTAATGGCAGCCATAACTGCGATATGGCCCTCAATGAAAACAAGTTTGACATCCCTGGGGTAGAACAACAACAACAACAAGTGAAGTGAATTAGTGAAGTGAATTGTATTTATATAGCGCTTTTCTCTAGTGACTCAAAGCGCTTTACGTAGTGAAACCCAATATCTAAGTTACATTTAAACCAGTGTGGGTGGCACTGGGAGCAGGTGGGTAAAGCGTCTTGCCCAAGGACACAACGGCAGTGACTAGGATGGCAGAAGCGGGGATCGAACCTGGAACCCTCAAGTTGCTGGCACGGCCACTCTACCAACCGAGCTATACAAGACATATTGTATATCAGTGTTCTGTAGTAGAAATCTGCCTCCGTCTGACACACACGTTCTAGGCTTGTTGCTGTGTAAACAAGCCCCGCCCACTCTGCCTTACTCTTTTTTGCCTTATTGTCTGCATGGAGCAGAGCTTCCTATGGTTACCGTGGTAACCCGCATGTCACTTAGTAGAGCAGATTCTAACCATTGGAATCCTTTCTATAGTTTGAAAACATCCAGCGGGCCGCACTGAAATGTTAGTTAAGTTGTATTATGCTGAGTTAGCCCAGTTAATTTGCCATTTTTATGCTGTTTTGCAAGACCCGTGTCACGTATACTCATACTTGACACCTCATTAGCTGGATCGATTGCTTCAGTCTTAATGAGTGAGTCTTTGCTTTTCGAAGCAGCAAATTTTTCGACATTGAATTTTGCGGCACCAAATTTTTTTACACTGAATTTTTAAACACTGACTTTATAACACTGACTTTTTCAGCACTGATTTTTTTTTACACTGTATTTAAAACAAATTTTCAGTATTGGATTTTAATACACTGAATTTTTAAAAACACGCTTTTTTTTTTCTCAATGAAATTGTCATCATAATTTGATGTAAACAACATTTTTTTTCGTAATTGAGACCCAAATGAACCTCCATACTGTCTCTCACTCAGTGTTGGATCTTTTTTTCCTGTACACGGTTAGTCAATGTTCTCTGCTCTACTGAGTCTAGGTTATTTTTCTAAGAAGTTTCGTGTCTTGTTCACTTCCTAGCTGCACTCGCCTTCTTTTTGTTGATCATATATTTTTTTAAAGTTAAAGTACCAATGATTGTCACACACACACTAAGTGTGGCGAAATTATTCTCTGCATAATTTCTCTGCATCACCCTTGATCACCCCCTGGGAGGTGAGGGGAGCAGTGGGCAGCAGCAGTGGCCACGCCCGGGAAACATTTTTGGTGATTTAACCCCCAATTCCAACCCTTGATGCTGAGTGCCAATCAGGGAGGTAATGGGTCCCATTTTTATAGTCTTTGGTATGACTCGGCCGGGGTTTGAACTCACAACCTACCGATCTCAGGGTGGACACTCTAACCACTAGGCCACTGAGTATTTTAGTTACACTGCAAAGTTTCACATTTACTGTTAATATGTTTAGTTTTTAACATTTTCTAGCTACACTTATGTTCAAATGTAACAATCACTTATTATTGTGTTGTTTGGATACTTTACTTAAGTTTTGGCTGATTCTACACATTTGGGTATCGATCCGATACCAAATAGTTACAGGATCATACATTGATCATAATTAAAGTTGTCCTGTGTCCAGGGACGTATTTCCCGAGTTTATAAACAATAAAAAAATTACAAAAGGCTTGTGAAAGTAAAAAATAACAATATAATCATTAGGGCTGTGAATCTTTGGGTGTCCCACGATTTGATTCAATATCGATTCTTGGGGTCACGATTCGATTCAAAATCGATTTTTTTTCAATTCAACATGATTCTTGATTCAAAAACGATTTTTTTTCCCGATTCAAAAGGATTCTCTATTCATTCAATACATAGGATTTCAGCAGGATCTACCCCAGTCTGCTGACATGCAAGCAGAGTAGTAGATTTTTGTAAAAAGCTTTTATAATTGTAAAGGACAATGTTTTATCAACTGATTGCAATAATGTTAATTTGTTTTAACTATTAAATGAACCAAAAATATGACTTATTTTATCTTTGTGAAAATATTGGACACAGTGTGTTGTCAAGCTTATGAGATGTGATGCAAGTGTAAGCCACTGTGACACTATTGTTCTTTTTTTTTTATTTTTATAAATGTCTAATGATAATGTCAATGAGGGATTTTTAATCACTGCTTTGTTGAAATTGTAACTAATATTGATACTGAAATTTAAAAAAAAATAAATAAATAAAAATAATTAAAACAATTACAAAAAAATCGATTTAAAAAAAATGAGAATCGATTCTGAATCGCACAACGTGAGAATCGCGATTCGAATTCGAATCGATTTTTCCCCACACCTCTAATAATCATCGTAGTATCGACTATATACGGCTCTTGTACTTGGTATCGTTACAGTCGATATTTGTATAGATCCGCCCATTTGTTTACATTAAGGAGCGCTAGCTTGTTGTTAGCGGTCAGCTATTGTGTCCTCCTACGGTGTGTAGTGAAGCATGTTTAGCTATTCTTCGTCCTGCAGGGATGATACTTGTAAGAAACTTACTGTATTTGTCGCCATGGAGGCGAGGATTAGTGATTTAGAAGTAGCTAAAACACTGTGAATGGACGTTAGCCGCTAGCTCGCTATGTTTTAAGACGCCGCTTGCAAAGTGTTTAGAACTTCACATTTATGGTTAGTTTTGAAAGCCAGAAAACGTCCATTCTCCCTCTTCTGTCTCCACACTGTTTCTGCTTGTAAGTGCTCTGTGTGTGTGTTGACTCAATCAATTACCAGCAATTTCGCCATGGTGCGCCATTATATCCATGCATAAAATATGTCACGTCTTCAGTGTGGAATTCATCACACCGTTCGTCAAACAATCAATATTTACTTCCTTCTGCAAACTCCACCTGGCTAACGAGCGTGCAGTTAGCGTTGCGACCATGTTGTGCATTTATCCATGAAACAAAGGTGCGGCCGATGAGGGCGATGCAACGTTCATACAAAGGTGAGGATCTCTCCGCGGGATGAAGAACATCCTGCAGGTAATAAGAAGCGTTGGGTCGGCGTCGTTTATCACCGCCAGCGTGCGGCGCCAGCTGACTTAAGCGGCGAGGTCGCCGTCCTCATGAATCATCAACATTTCACCCCCAGATAAACAAGCGTATTATCAGCATGTCAGCATATCCATAAACTTTATTGAAGGGCTTTCAACTAGAGAATGATCAAAACGGAATAATTTGTTGATCTACGTCTGTTTAATGAATATTATATTAATAATCACATTGTTGTGTTTTCATGGTTTCATGTTTGTGTTGGAAAGCTTAGCTTGTTGATCCTTACAGAACAACATAATAATCAACATAATCATAAACATCAACACCGTATTCCAGCAATTTCCCCAAATGTAACAAATAGTCGTAGTGACCTTTTAAGCTCACTAGAGGCGTCCCAATCCGAAATTGATATCACATATCGGTCCAGTATCAGCATAAAAGACTACAAGCACTGTGTTTACTTGTGTGTGTGATATCATGTGCGATACAAGCAGTCCTACAGCGTGTTTATTTGTGTGTGATATCATGTGCGATACAAACAGTCCTGCAGCATGTTTACTTGTGTCTGATGTCATGTGCGATACGAGCAGTCCTGCAGCATGTTTATTTGTGTGAAGTCATGTGCAATACAAGCAGTATTGCAGCGTGTTTACTAGTGTGTGATATCATGTGCGATGCAAGCAGTCCTGAAGCGTGTTTACTAGTGTGTGATATCATGTGCGATGCAAGCAGTCCTGCAGCGTGTTTATTTGTGTGTGATACCATGTGTAATACAAGCAGTCCTGCAGCGTGTTTACTTATGTCTGATGTCATGTGTGATACAAGCAGTCCTGTAGCGTGTTTTTTTGTGAGTGGTATCATGTGTGATACAAGCAGTCCTGCAGCGTGTTTATTGGTACTATATCATGTGCGATACAAGCAGTCCTGCAACGTGTTTATTTGTGTGTGATATCATGTGTGATACAAGCAGTCCTGTAGTGTGTTTATTTGTCTGTGATATCATGTGCGATGCAAGCAGTCCTGCAGTGTGTTTACTTGTGCGTGATACCATGTGTGCTAGAAGCAGTCCTGCAGCGTGTTTACTTGTGTCTGATATCGTGTGCAATACAAGCAGTCCTGCAGCGAGTTTACCTGTGTGTGATATCATGTGCAATACAAGCAGTCCTGCAGCGGGTTTACTTGTGTGTGATATCATGTGCGATACATGCAGTAATGCAGCGGGTTTACTTGTGTGTGATATCATGTGCGATACATGCAGTAATGCAGCGTGTTTACGTGTGTGTGATATCATGTGCGAACAAATAATAATAATTACAAAAATAATGAAAACAATAACAATTTAAACTAATGTTAATAACAATGATAATAAGAATGAAAATATTAATAATAATAATACTAGTGATAATAATAGTAATAAAATAATAATAATGAAAATAATAGTAATAAAATAATAATAATGAAAATAATAGTAATAATCATAAAAATTACAGAAAATAATCCAATGGAAATTATTAATAATAATATTTATAATAATTATGATAATGATAATAATAATAGTAATAATAATAATCATAATAATAATAATAATAATAATAATAATAATAATAATAATAATAATAATTACAAATTTAAAAATATATATATATATAACAATATAATAACAATAGTAATAATAATAATAATAATAATGATGTGTTTAAGCAGGTCATTATGGGATGGAGAGTCTTCACAGCGGAGGAGCAGACATGCACAACTTCATCTCGTCCGGCTTCGTGACGCTGGGCCGCAGCCACCTTAAAGGTAACGTGTCGCTCCTATCCAAGTACACACTCGATCACGTCCACACTGCACTAAGTGACGCGTCGTCACTCGGTAGGCGAGCGTGAACGCCGCATGCCGCCATTGTCTCCCCCCTGCTCTGATTCATCGGCAACAAGACTTGTTGTTGTTATTGTTGTTACAGCGCAGCACTCCTTTGACGAGTCAGCACAGATGTCCTGGCAGGCCGATCTGGACCACCCCGTCTCTTACGGTACGTCCCCACAAACTGACCTGATAACGCTTTGACGCTAACCCACCTGAGGGCGGGGGAGGAGTCTTGGCGCAGTCCTCCTCCAGGTAGCTGCTGTTGTGTTTGCACACTTTTCTCTCTCTTCTTGTCTTGTGGGGACCACTTCACACCCGCTAAGTCCACTTGTGCTCCTTACTTAAACATGGAAATTGATATTATGTCATCATAACCAACATATTGCATGAGAACAGTCGTGAGAAGGTTGAAGCCTCTCATACATAAACATTAGGGCTGTGAATCTTTTGGGCCCCTAACGATTTGATTCGATTCCGATTCCTGGGGTGGTGATTCGATACAGAATCGATTTTCGATTCAAACCGAATCTCGAAATGTATTATTTGGTATTATAAGTATAATTAAACTTTTTCAAAAACAGGTTACAGATTAGATTGCACGGAGATGGCCTAAAAACCTATATATACTGTATATGTGCATAAATATGTGTGTGTGTGTGTGTGTGTGTGTGTGTGTGTGTGTGTGTGTGTGTGTGTGTGTGTGAGTGTGTGTGTGTTTGTGTGTGTGTGTGTGTGTGTGTGTGTGTGTGTGTGTGTGTGTGTGTGTGTGTGTGTGTGTGTGTGTTTGTGTGTGTGTGTGTGTGTGTGCGTGCGTGTGAGTGTGCGTGTGTGTGTGTGTATAAGTTGTTGGTTACTTGTTTGGGGAAGAAAAAAGAACATTTGACGTGTGTTTAATTGTATTTCTGGACTGTTTTCGGGATGTCAAAAATCCAAGAAACAAATATTCAGAATTTTTTTGTAAATACATTGTTAAAAAAATAATAACAATAATTGAAGAAAAAAATGCTTCGTAATGGATATAAATGGGGGTAATTCTGATTTTTGTTTTTATGGTGCATGGACTTTTTAAAATAATATTCACAAATTGTGAAAATCTCTTTACAAATTCACCATCCAACATGTCGGAAAGGGAGTAGGAAGAAGCAGAGTTGATTTAATCCTACCCCATTTCCCTATCACATGAGTCACTGGTAAATATTGTCACTCTCTGTGTCTAATATGCAATACAGTCATACACACAATAAATTATATATACTAATATCTATATATCATAATACATTAAGTGTTAAAATTAAGTATTATTCAAGTTGTGTATAGAAATGCAAAAATACAGACTTTTCTTATTCAAACATTTTAATATGGATATATTTTACAGAACATTTAACACATCATTTTGATTGTTTAACTTAAACATAATAAATTGTTGAATGTATCATTTTGTAGGTATGAATTAAATATTAATTAAATGTAACTTTTGTATCATCTATGCATAATAATGTGTATACTATTGTATACGGTCATCCTTTGCAACACAATATTGTGGCTTGGATTTATATACATACATATATATATATAGTTGTATTTGTGTATTATGGATGTGCACAACAGGGGACTTTGTTGTCCTTGTCTTGTTGTGCAGGTCTAAATGATGGTTATTTAAATGTTTACCTCAATTTGAAGCAGTAATACTGTTGGGCACTTCCTTGATTAAAGCGTCACCTTGATCAATAGTCTTAAAGCACGAATAACTCCATATTGTGCGTCACACACGTCTTCAGTAACTGGTAGAATTGCCTTTATTGGCCATTTTTCTTCTCCTCACTGTTTCTGCTAGTGCGCTGTGTGAGTGTGTGAGTGTGTGCGCGCTGACACACTCAACATGCTCCTCCGCTCTGTCAACATCGCCCCATGGCAGCATGTAGATGAACAAAGAAGCACCGGTATTTTCCAAGGCAGTGTAGTACCCTTTTCATTTTTTGTGTTCTGTACAACCCTATTCACATGTTTGTGGTTCTGGTGGTTCTGCTCAGTTGAGATCCAAACATCTCATCAGTGGTACGAATAGATGAGAATATTGCAGTCTGCTTGTGTTTCATGTCTTAGAGAAACACATAAAGATCCACCTGTGATGGTTCCATGTTGACCTTGAAGATCCACATGTGATGGTTCCATGTTGACCTTCAAGATACACCTGTGATGCTTCCGTGTTGAGATTAAAGATCCACCTGTGATGGTTCCATGTTGGCCTTAAAGATCCACTTGTGATGGTTCTGTGTTGACCTTAAAGATCCACCTGTGATGGTTCCATGTTGACCTTAAAGATCCACTTGTGATGGTTCCATGTTGACCTTAAAGATCTACTTGTGATGGGTCCGTGTTGACCTTAAAGATCCACTTGTGATGGTTCAATGTTGACCTTAAAGATCCACTTGTGATGATTCAATGTTGACCTTAAACATCCACCTGTGATGGTTCTGTGTTGACCTTAAAGATCCACTTGTGATGGTTCTGTGTTGACCTTAAACATCCAGTTGTGATGATTCAATGTTGACCTTAAAGATCCACTTGTGATGGTTCTGTGTTGAACTTAAAGATCCACTTGTGATGGTTCAATGTTGACCTTAAAGATCCACTTTTGATGGTTCTGTGTTGACCTTAAAGATCTACTTGTAATGGTTCTGTGTTGACCTTAATGATCCACTTGAGATGGTTCTGTGTTGACCTTAAAGATCCACCTGTGATGGTTTCGTGTTGACCTTAAAGAGCCATGTGTGATGGTTCCATGTTGACTTTAAAGATCCACATGTGATGTTCCGTGTTGACCTTAAAGATCCATGTGGGATGGTTCCGTGTTGATCTTAAAGATCCACTTGTGATGGTTCCGTGTTGACCTTAAAGATTTACTTCGGATGGTTCCATGTTGACCTTAAAGATCCACTTGTGATGGTTCTGTGTTGACCTTAAAGATCCACCTGTGATGGTTCCATGTTGACCTTAAAGATCCACTTGTGATGGTTCCATGTTGACCTTAAAGATCCACTTGTGAGGGTTCTGTGTTGACCTTAAAGATTCACTTGTGATGGTTCCATGTTGACCTTAAAGAGCCATGTGTGATGATTCTGTGTTAACCTTAAAGATCCACTTGTGATGGTTCTATATTGACCTTAAAGATTCATGTGTGATGGTTCCGTGTTGACCTTAAAGATCCACCTGTGATGGTTCAATGTTGACCTTAAAGATCCACTTGTGATGGTTCCGTGTTGACCTTAAAGATCCACCTGTGATGGTTCTGTGTTGACCTTAAAGATCCACTTGTGATGGTTCTGTGTTGACCTTAAAGATCCAGTTGTGATGATTCAATGTTGACCTTAAAGATCCACTTGTGATGGGTCCGTGTTGACCTTAAAGATCCACCTGTGATGGTTCTGTGTTGACCTTAAAGATCCACTTGTGATGGTTCAATGTTGACCTTAAAGATCCACTTTTGATGGTTCTGTGTTGACCTTAAAGATTTACTTGTAATGGTTCTGCGTTGACCTTAATGATCCACTTGAGATGGTTCTGTGTTGACCTTAAAGATCCACCTGTGATGGTTCCGTGTTGACCTTAAAGAGCCATGTGTGATGGTTCCATGTTGACTTTAAAGATCCACATGTGATGGTTCCGTGTTGACCTTAAAGATCCATGTGTGATGGTTCCATGTTGATCTTCAAGATCCACTTGTGATGGTTCCGTGTTGACCTTAAAGATTTACTTCTGATGGTTCCATGTTGACCTTAAAGATCCATGTGTGATGGTTCTGTGTTGACCTTAAAGATTTACTTCTGATGGTTCCGTGTTGACCTTAAAGATTTACTTCTGATGGTTCCATGTTGACCTTAAAGATCCATGTGTGATGGTTCTGTGTTGACCTTAAAGATTTACTTCTGATGGTTCCATGTTGACCTTAAAGATCCAAGTGTGATGGTTCCATGTTGACTTTAAAGATCCACATGTGATAGTTCAATGTTGACCTTAAAGATCCATGTGTGATGGTTCTGTGTTGACCTTAAAGATTACTTCTGATGGTTCCATGTTGACCTTAAAGATTCAAGTGTGATGGTTCCATGTTGACTCTAAAGATCCACATGTGATAGTTCCATGTTGACCTTAAAGATCCATGTGTGATGGTTCCATGTTGACTTTAAAGATCCATGTGTGATACTTATGTGTTGACCTTAAAGATCCACTTGTGATGGTTCTGTGTTGACTTTAAAGATTTACTTCTGATGGTTCCATGTTGACCTTAAAGATCCACCTGTGATGGTTCTGTGTTGACCTTAAAGATTCACTTGTGATGGTTCCATGTTGACCTTAAAGAGCCATGTGTGATGATTCCGTGTTAACCTTAAAGATCCACTTGTGATGGTTCTATATTGACCTTAAAGATTCATGTGTGATGGTTAAGTGTTGACCTTAAAGATCCACCTGTGATGGTTCAATGTTGACCTTAAAGATCCACTTGTGATGGTTCCGTGTTGACCTTAAAGATCCACCTGTGATGGTTCTGTGTTGACCTTAAAGATCCACTTGTGATGGTTCTGTGTTGACCTTAAAGATCCAGTTGTGATGATTCAATGTTGACCTTAAAGATCCACTTGTGATGGGTCCGTGTTGACCTTAAAGATCCACCTGTGATGGTTCTGTGTTGACCTTAAAGATCCACTTGTGATGGTTCAATGTTGACCTTAAAGATCCACTTTTGATGGTTCTGTGTTGACCTTAAAGATCTACTTGTAATGGTTCTGTGTTGACCTTAATGATCCACTTGAGATGGTTCTGTGTTGACCTTAAAGATCCACTTGTGATGGTTCCGTGTTGACCTTATAGAGCCATGTGTGATGGTTCCATGTTGACTTTAAAGATCCACATGTGATGGTTCCGTGTTGACCTTAAAGATCCATGTGTGATGGTTCCATGTTGATCTTCAAGATCCACTTGTGATGGTTCTGTGTTGACCTTAAAGATTTACTTCTGATGGTTCCATGTTGACCTTAAAGATCCATGTGTGATGGTTCTGTGTTGACCTTAAAGATTTACTTCTGATGGTTCCATGTTGACCTTAAAGATCCAAGTGTGATGGTTCCATGTTGACTTTAAAGATCCACATGTGATAGTTCCATGTTGACCTTAAAGATCCATGTGTGATGGTTCTGTGTTGACCTTAAAGATTACTTCTGATGGTTCCATGTTGACCTTAAAGGTCCAAGTGTGATGGTTCCATGTTGACTCTAAAGATCCACATGTGATAGTTCCATGTTGACCTTAAAGATCCATGTGTGATGGTTCCTTGTTGACTTTAAAGATCCATGTGTGATACTTCTGTGTTGACCTTAAAGATCCACTTGTGATGGTTCTGTGTTGACTTTAAAGATTTACTTCTGATGGTTCCATGTTGACCTTAAAGATCCACTTGTGATGGTTCTGTGTTGACTTTAAAGATTTACTTCTGATTGTTCCATGTTGACCTTAAAGATCCACGTGTGATGGTTCAGTGTTGGCCCCAGCATGCGCTTGTGTGCTTTCTGCCTAATTACTTCTTCACAAGTGGCTGTGGGTCCTGAGGGTCTGACTTCCCCCACAAGCACTTAAGGTCACCTTGCTGCAGTTCCTGGCCTCACTCTTCACGCGTGTTCTGGATGTCGGCTCACAAGTGGGCGGAGCTCTAGATGATTATTTTCATTACATCTGCCAAGCACAACAACTTCAGAGTGACTGTTTTGGTTTGTTGGTTGATTACGTTAGCGACATGGGCGCATTGGTGAGGGTCTGGATAAAGGATGCTGCTGGAACACTGCACACATGTTGGTTCTTGGATCTTTAAGGTTGCCATGACAACGCCGTCTTGTCCAGCGACAAAAACGATCCATATGGTCAGTTAATGTTGTCACGGCAACAGGCGGGACGACCCAGCGTATATTTCACGGGCCGCAAACACGATCATGTGATGCTTGGCTGGAAGTTAGCTGAAGTTAAGGAAGACTAAAGGTCTGATCCACTAGAGAATTGTGTCTATTGAAAATATGGATATGAAAATGATCGCCTTTATCATGAAACATCACGGTATTGTTGAATGTACTCAAAAAATACATGATTATATGTATTTGTGTGTTCAAACATTTTTATATTCTTCCATTTTAATATGCCAACATTTTAGAAGGTTGTTTTTTTTTAAATAAATGCAAATTAGGTGTTAACTTTGCTTCACTTCCTGTTTAAGTGACGCCACGCGGGTTCACTTCCTATTAAAGATGGCCTGTGTCGATAGGTCGATCACTTAATGTTCAATGTGAATATCTTAACGTGTTTATGCACGTTTAAATCGGGGTATGACGTTTCTTAAGGGAGAAAGACATCAAAGTGTGCATGTTAGCATTTAAGCTAGCTGGCAAGCTAGCGCTAGTCAGTCCATAAGTTTATCAACGTCACGGTTTTCCGATCATTTTAATTTAGTACGGTAACACCAACCGCGGTTATCATTATTACCGTTTATGGTTACTTCCCTAATTAAAACACGTGCAAACTTGATAACATACTAAGATGTTGTTACAAACTTCAACATAGTTCACATAATCATGTGCGGAATATATGCTGATAATTGGAAGGCGGAGATTTTCCGGAGTATAAACCGCTGCTTTTTTCCTTCGCTTGGAACCCTGCGGCTAATTTATGGATTTTTCTCCGCTAACTGCCATGTTTTGTATTGAACAAATCGTTTTTAATATATTAACAGGGACACTGACACTAGTACTGTGGCGCCATCTTTTGGGACGAGTTCGCTCACCGCAAAATTTTCTCCCAGTTTCGTGCTTTGAACCGGAAGTAAAACCGTCCATAGCGTTTCTGCTCAAAAGGATTCTTCATTCATCACTCCAAGCAACAATTGTAAGTTTTACAATATAACTATAACAATTGTTACTTACTAAACCGTCCCATGTGTGATGTTTGTAGGAGTGTTTTCATGCCGTTCGCATTAGCTAATACGCTAACATGTTTAGGAGTGTCCGTGTTAGTATTATTAACTTACAATGGCATTCTTTTTGTATTGTTTCAGTTTCACAAATTCCTCGGTTAAATCACCAAAACTTCACTGGGGAGTTATGGAGTCTGTGGTTAGAGTGTCCGCCCTAAGATCGGTAGGTCGTGAGTTCAAACCCCAGCCGAGTCATACCAAAGACTATAAAAATGGGACCCATTACCTCCCTGCTTGCCACTCAGCATTAAGTTAAAGTTAAAGTACCAATGATTGTCACACACACACTAGGTGTGGCAAAATTATTCTCTGCATTTGACCCATCACCCTTGATCACCCCCTGGGAGGTGACGGGAGCAGTGGGCAGCAGCCGTGCCCGGGAATCATTTTTGGTGATTTAACCCCCAATTCCAACCCTTAATGCTGAGTGCCAAGCAGGGAGGTAATGGGTCCCATTTTTATAGTCTTTGGTATGACTCGGCCGGGGTTTGAACTCACAACCTACCGATCCCAGGATTGGAACTGGTTAAATCACCAAAATGATTCCCGAGCGTGGCCACTGCTGCTGCTCACTGCTCCTCTCACCTCCCAGGAGGTAGAACAAGGCGATGGGTCAAATGCAGAGCATATTTTTTCACCACACCTAGTGTGTGTGTGACTATCAGTGGTACTTTAACTTTATCTGATTGGAGAGCTAGCTTGCGCAGCTAGTGGGTCCATGACGATGACTTCTGTTTTGTTTGATCCGCCGTTTTACTGCCGTGTGACAGACACCGTTTGGAAACAATTTCGGTATGTAAATAAACATTTACAAAATCTTTTGTCACGATATATATCTGCGTCTTATAGTCCAGTGCGGCTAATATATGGAAAAATGTGTATTTCTTCGAACATTTGGGGGCTGCGACTTATATACCGATGTGCTCTAGAGACCGGAATCATTCATCACAATTAGGGCTGCAACAACTAATCGATTAAATCGATTAAAATCGATTATAAAAATAGTTGGCGATTAATTTAGTCATCGATTCGTTGGAACTATGCTATGCGCATGCGCGGAGGCTTTTTTAAATTTTATTTAAAAAATTTTTTTTATTTTTTTTATAAACCTTTATTTATAAACTGCAACATTTAAAAACAGCTGAGAAACAATAATCAAAGTAAGTACAACAACAGTACAGGACGGCGCTGAGGCTACGTCTCATGAGGTGGCGTAAGCTAGCCAATGATGTGTCATGTGCAGCTCACGTGACCACGCCGTCTGGAAACATTGGAAAAATGGCGCAGGAAAACAGTACAGATAGTTTAGCAGAGAAACATCTTGAGGTTATTGCTTCAATGGAGAAAAGTGTACAACCTAAGTCGTCAAAAGTGTGGGAACTCTTTACTTTAAAGACTTCAAAGAAGACCGTTTCCTGCAAAATGGCACGGAAGTACAACATTGCTTCAGGAGCACCTGAAAAGGAAACATGTTGGAGCCATGGATGAAGGGAGGAACACACAGTACGTAACTTTTTAAGTCCATAGTGGCAACAAGCATTCATGAGTTCAGCTTTTTTGTAAGTAACTTTAACGTTATGCCTTTGTTGCAACGCTGGGCTGATAATGTTTCTCCGGCACATTTGACTCCGTTTTGAGAGAGAAAACGCACTGTTACCAATTTGGAAATAAACGTAACAGACAGAAATATCTCAGGTTGGTTTCATAATGGATCAATGTAGACGGGTCGATAAAGCTATATAAATATATTTAGATTTGAGTGACGCTTTAGTATAACTAAACGTTATGAAGGTGCTGGAATATTTCATGCTATTATTCAGAGGCAGCCTAAAATTAATCCTTTATTATTCACAACAGAAACGTGTACAATATCTGATTCAGTTCTGATGAGTTACATTTCTGTGTTATTGTTGGTGTATGCTGCACCCCCAATGTCCACAACATGGTGCCAGTAAGCTGTTTTTTTCAATATAATACTGGAAAGGATAGAAATGTAGTTTGTCTCTTTTATCCGATTATTAATCGATTAATCGAAGCAATAATCAACAGATTAATCGATTATCAAATTAATCGTTAGTTGCAGCCCTAATCACAATGTGATTCATCAAACCTGAAACTGTTCTGCATCTATTGTGTATATATAGCACGTTTGGAATGTATGTGCAAACTAGGTAAAGTGATATAGAAAATGAATGGAGGGCATTGTTTCGTCTTTTTTTGAGCGCCTTTTTGTTTGTGACGTCATGTGATGAAACGTTGTTATGTCGGCATTGTAAAGGAGCTGTTACTGATACCAGGTGTGTGTGTTGCGATGACACAAGGGGATCAAGTGAATGTAAGAGCGGCACATGTCAAGAAGAATCCTGTTAGCATGCAGATTAGCTTTATCTTGCGGCACACCTGTCAATATCAATAATGGGAGGAGGCCAAGGGCGGACGGGACGCGGAAAAAAGACACACGCTGCATTTGTAGCAATCCAGCGTCACAAAAAGCTGCCATTTCTTCAAAGTGCGACAGAATAGAAGCAAAAAGTCGCTGCAAGGTACGAAGCATGTCCTTAAATGGAAACTGCACTTTTTTAAATGTTGCCTATCATTCACAATCCTTGTGTAAGACAAGAACACATGTTTTTCTTTTTTTGCGCATTCTAAATCGTAAATAAAGGCTAGCAAAAGTCAGCTAACATTGGAGCCAACAAGAGTTGCTCTATTCCGCCTATAAAGCGCTCTACAAAACATCCATCAAGGTTTTATGTCCATGCTTTAAGTATATATGTAATGTAGTAATATTCATAATAACATACTATTTACATATTTTGCACATTTTAAGCGTACGGCGGCGAATTAATTTCACAGACGCATCACAACGTTCACTTTTCCCTTCAACAACGACGGCACTGCTAATCATGGCAGACTTCATGAGAGACTACTTTGGGAAATGATGATCCAGAAACGTATATTTTTGAGCCTGAGTATAAAGAGGCTGATCTACAAGTTTTAGAAGCTGTGAGCTAAACAGATGCAGCTTTAGTGAAACACAAAGCATCATGTAACAGTATTGCTAAGTGCTAAACAAGATATATAAACTACCAACATAATAAAACATTCACTTACTGTACAATGTCTGCTGTCACTGGGATGTTTATAGCTTCCCCTTTAGATTAAAAATTAATCATAATCCTCACAAAGGGTTAAAAAAATGTTGGCGTTAATGAGCGTCTTTTCGTGTTTTTCTCGCCATCTCCGTGTTTTCTCGGTTTATGTCCACAACCTTCTACTATCCAGGGGAGAGGCATGATTTATAATCTAGAATTAACTTTCACCAACTCAGAGGCGATGCAGCAACTCAATATGTCATTATAGCAGCTTAAGCTAGTTAGCTCTCTGAGATCACAGCGCCGCTAAAAGTAGTTCCTCTGTGTTGGCGTTTATATATCGCTAAGATTTGGTTAAAAATCCGGTGACAACTTGTACTGTAAATGGAGTATTCGGATGTTTTTTCAACACAAAAAGAATGCCATTGTAAATTAATAATTCTAACAGACACTCGTAAACGTGTTAGCATATTAGCTAATGCTAACGATTATAGCTTAATTACATTACAATAGCGCGTACAAACATGCATGAAAACACTCTTAGAAACTTCACATATGGGACGGTTTAGTAAGTATAAACAGTTTTAGTTATATTGTAAAATTTACAAACGTTGCTTAGAGTGATGAATGAAGAATCCATACGAGTAGAAACGCTATGTGTGCCTTGTACCGATTACCATACCTGACAAAAGATACTGTTACCAATTTTTGGTAATAATAACGACGCTTGTGTTTTACTGTAACATTTATCAGTGAGCTCATAATAATAACTGTGCTGTCCAGTTCTTATATTTTTTATCATTTGCAAATATGTATTTATTTCAGCCGGGAAGTAGTCTTTGCCATTAAGTTGAATGTGCCAGTCTTGTCTTTTGTTGAGGCCCACAAAGTGTTTCTACTGTAAGTATTGTACCTATTACAAACATACAAAACCAGCTATTTGATTGCAACATGCATCTTCGTTGTTGTTTTCATCAACACATTTGGAGGTCGCCATTTAAAATCGCTAATGCTAATCAGTAGCATTCATATGGCATATGCAATGTAAATTAGCACCGAGCGAGCACACTTTGTAAAGTGGTGTCTTACTTCTGAGTGCTTTTCGTTAGGCATGCTTGCTTTGTTGGCAGGAAAAATGATTTAGAGGTGGTCTGCTACGAATACGCTTGTTTTTACATGACTTGGTAAACATAAACACGTTGATGCAAGCGTCAGTGAGTAGTTACCATAGCGACGCAAATGGGTTGAGAAGTCGATCCAAGCTGTGGTTGATTCATTCATTGATGAAGGGGGCGTGTCAATCAATCAATCAAAGTTGACTTATATAGCCCTGAATCACAAATGTCTCAAAGGGCTGCACAAGCCACAACGACATCCTCGGCTCAGATCCCACATCAGGGCAGGAAAAAACTGGGAATCACTAATAAGCCGGAGTTCTTTAAATGCAGATTTCTGGCCGGGACATATGGTGCAATACAATCAGCAAGATAGGATGGAGCGAGACCGTTTAGTATTTTATACGTAAATATATATGTAAGTGTTAATTTAGCTGCTGTGCAACAATTTTTCCGAGGATTTTCGAGATAAAGGGAAGATGGTGACATCGGCCGGTAGTTTACCTTGAGGTCAGGTCAGGTTAAGTCAGGGGTGTCCAAACTTTTTCCACTGAGGGCCGCACACTGAAAAATCAAAGCAAGCGGGGGCCATTTTGATATTTTTGATTTTAAAAACCAAAACAATATATGTATAAAAAAGATACATTTAGGCCTCCACTCAGACTTGATCCCGGGGACCCCAAAAGGTTTTGGTCAAAAAAAATATTACAAATGTGTCATTATTTAGTATTATTATTATTATTATTATTCAAGGTTTAAATCTCTAGATCAACATTAGGTCTATCTGTCAATACAACGCTTTCGAAGATTTAAGTTGTATGCCATTTTTGTCAAGGAAAACCGTGTTTTTTTATGGAAAAAAACACTAAATATGCAATATTTTCCCCCAATAAAATTTTAAAGTGGAATATTTGAGATTATATAATAATTGGAGTCTTAAAAAGGTCAATAACTCATAACAACATTGATATTAATTCATTATTTTTTTGAGCAATGACACTTAAAAAAAAAAAAGTCCCACTAAAATTATTGGGGATCCAAAAGGGTACTGCTCAGTAAAGTTTAAAAAAATTAATCCAACATTTTTTTTTTACTTTTACCACAATAGTCTCAAGATCAACTTCAGATCTCTCCGTCAATTATAAGTTTTATTGTTGTTTATGTTTTTTGTTTGTTCGTTTTAGGCCCTTCTTTAAAAAAACTTTGTTTTTTAAATGGCAACCAAAAAATATGCAACATTTTCCCCCCAAAATATCTCAAAGTGGAATATTTAATGTGACGTAATTGGAGCCTTGAATAGGTCAATAATTCATAATGACATTGATTTTGATTCATCATTATTTTTTAAAGAAAGAAACAGCTTGCATGGCAGCTTTGTGTTATTAGAGTAAATAATGCAACATTTTCTTGTTACATTTCACCTGTTTGCTCTTTTATACCACTTTTTATGTTTTTGTTTTTTTTTCATCGTATTTTTAGAATGTGCCGTGGGGCCGTTAAAAAATTACCTGCGGGCCGCAAATGGCCCCCGGGCCGCACTTTGGACACCCCTGGGTTAAGTCTTTCGAGTAGAGGATGAATAACCGCTTTTTTGAATGCTAGGGGAACAATACCAGAGGAAAGTGATACGTTTATAATATTTAGCACTGATGGTCCTAATATTACAAACAGCTACTTGATAAGTTTCCCAGGAAGTGGGTCAGGTAAACATGTTGTTTGTTTTGTCCCATTTACAAGTCGCAGGAGTTCCTCCAATGTTATTTCTTTAGTTTTTATTGAGGCGGATGAAACCTAACACTTGAGTAAGTCCAACAACACAATGGGCTCGTCGTGACGACGACTGCTCACAAAATGGTGGCAGGTTGGCGTTGTTATTAGTCATGTTCGCTGCGGATGGAGGGCGCTTCTTCCCGCGACCTTCCATCCCACTCATGACGCCACGCTTCATTCATCCGAGCGCAGCCAGGGAGAAGAACATTCTCACTCTCGTCTTTGTGCGGTCTGTCCAGCCAGGAAGTAACAGTCTCATTCAAAGCCACCTCATTAGGTACACACAGTCACATGTCGGCACCAGGTCCAAACATTCCAGATCAGGGGAATCTCTTTTTTTTTTAAAATACAATAACAACAAGAACACATAAATAAAGTGGAATAAAAGAGCAAACGGGTGAAATGTAACAAGAAAAAGTTGCAATGATGATTCGAGGAACACAAAGCTGCCACGCAGGCTGTTTGTTTTTTTTTCTTTAAAACTGTCATTGCTCAAAAAATAATAATTAATTAAAATAATTGTTATTATTATTGATCCATTCAAAGATACAATTAAATAAAATATTTCATTTTAAAATATTCATTTATGAAAATATTATAAAAATGGTGTGTTGGCCATTAATATAACATTTTATAAACACTTATGATTTGAAATTTGAACAAAAGATTCAAGCAATGAAATACATTTTAAAAAATGTATATGATTTATTTTCAACACTTTTATAAGTGGACCCTTTTTGGATTCCCAAGACTTTTTAGTGTGATTTACTTTATTTTTTTTAATTTTCATTGATAAAATAAATACATAAATAATGAATTAATTACTTCACCCAAAATAATCCACTTACAACTTGAAACTGGTTTTCTCTTAGAAAAAGGACACGAAACGTAAAAATAATAAAAGTTCATCATCTTAAAGTTGATCTAGAGAATCAAGTATTGAAAAAAAATTAATTTTTTTAATTAATTTTTAACACTTTTACGAGTGGACCCTTTTGTATTCCTGAGACCTTTTTAATATATTTTTTTTAAATTGGCATTGCTCAAAAAAAAAAAAAAATATGTATATGATTTATTTTCAACACTTTTTTGAGTGTGTCCTTTTTAGTGTGATTTTTTGTCTTACTTGTCATTGATAAAATAAATACATAAATTATGAATTAATTATAGGTTGATTGGCAACACTAAAATTGGCCCTAGTGTGTGAATGTTGTCTGTTTATCTGTGTTGGCCCTGCGATGAGGTTGCCACTTGTCCAGGGTGTACCCCGCCTTCTGCCCGAATGCAGCTGAGATAGGCTCCAGCACCCCCCGCGACCCTGAAAGGGATAGGCGGTAGAAGATTGATGGATGGATGAATTAATTACTTTACCGAAAATTAGAATTTTTGGGGGGGAGGAAATATTACATACTTTAGGATTTTTCTATAAAAAACAAACTGGGTTTTCTTTGAGAAGAAGGACATGAAACATGAAAATAATAAAAACTTATCATCTTAAAGTTGATGTAGAGATTCAAGTATTGAAAAAAGTTACACAAAACTTATTTTTAACGCTTTTATGAGTGGACCTTTTTGGATCACCGAGACCTTTCTGTGTGATTTTTGGTTAAAAACTGGCATTTTTCAAAAAATAATAATGAATCAAAATCAATGTTGTTATTAATTATTGGCCTATTTAAGGAATATTCCACTTATTTTGTGTGTGTTTTTTGGGGGGGATTGACAAAAGAAGGGTCTTCTGACAAAAAGGACATAAATCTTTTAAAAAAACAAAATAAAAAACTTTGGCAAATAGATGAAAGATATATGACTTTTTTCACACTTTTATAAGTGGGACCTTTCAAGACCTTTTAATGTGATTTTTTTTTAAACCTGTCATTGATTTAAAGAAATAATAAATACATTATAATGAATCCATTATTTCACCTAAAATATTCAACTTCAAATTTTTGAGGGAAAAATATTGCATAGTCTGTGTTTTATCCATAAAAAACAGGAAAAAAGGGGCATGAAACATAAAAAAAACAAAAAACAAACATATCATCTGAAAGTTGATCAAGAGATTCGAGCATTAAAAGTAAAAAAAATTATATTTAAGACATATTTTTAACACTTTTATGAGTGGACCCTTTTGGATCCCCGAGACCTTTTAGTGTGATTTTTGTTTTAAAAAAACTGGCATTGCTGAAAAAAAAAAGAAAAAAGTATACAATTTATTTTCAACACTTTTATGATGGCTCCTTTTTGGACTTTTTAGTGTGATTTTTTTTTAAGTTGTCATTGATAAAATACATCCATAAATAATGAATTAATTACTTTACCTAAAATAATCCACTTGGAAATTTTTAGGGAGGAAATATTACATACTTTATTATTTTTCCATTTAAAAAACGGGGTTTTCTCTGATAAAAGGGACATGAAACATAAAAATAATAAAAGTTTATCATCATTGATCTTGAAATTCAAGTGTTGAAAAAAGTTATACAAAACTTGTTTTTAACGTTTTAATGAGTGGACCCTTTTGGACCCCCGAGACCTTTTAGTGTTATTTTTGGTTTAAAAACTGGCATTTCTCAAAAAATAATAATGACTCAAAATCAACGTTATCATCTACGTCACCTGAAATATTCCACTTTGGGGAGGGGGGGGGTGTTGCATATTTTGTGGGGGATTTTCATAAATAACAGGATTTTCTCTGACAAAAAGAGCGTAAAACGTGAAGAAAAAAAATTTAATCGATGAATACATCTAAAGTTATTTTTCAGATTCAAGCATTGCGAGTTAAAAAAAATTACACATGACTCTTTTTTTAACATTTTTATGAATGGGCCCGTTTTGTATCCCTTTTAGTGTGATTTTTTTTTACTTGTCATTGCTCAAAACATAATAATGAATCAAAATCAATGTTATCAATGATTGACCTATTTAAGACAAATACTTCACATCAAATATTCCACGTTGAATTTTTTGGGGGGGGGGAATATTGCATTTTTGTGGGGTTAGGGTTTTTGACATAAACCACCGGCTTTATTGAGGGATAGATCTGAAGTTGGTATAGAGATTTAAGCATTCAAATTTTAATAAAAGATATGTGACACAGTACTTACAAGCAGACACAGGGTATGGACAGAAAAGGGAGAACGGACGCATTTTGGCTTAAAAACTAACAATAAAGGTGAAGCTATAACACTGAAACGCCCTCAGGAAGAGGTGTTTTAAGACATGACTAGCTAGCTAGCGGCTAAAGTCCATCCGCAGTCTGTAGTGTTTTAGCTACTTCTAAATCACTAATCCTCGCCTCCATGGCGACAAATAAAGTAGGTTTCTTACAAGTATCATTATCACTGCAGGACGAGGAATAGCTAAACATGCTTCACTACACACCGTAGCGCACCGGCGTCACAATGTAAACAAACGCCATGGGTGGATCTACACTTGACATCCACCGTAATGATACCAAGTACAGGACGGTATCTAGTCGATACTACTATGATTACGTCGATATTTTTTGGCATCACAACATCTTCTTTTTTTTAATATTATGTTTATAAACTCAGGAAATATGTCCCTGGACACATGAGGATTTTGAATATGACCAATGTATGATCCTGTAACTACTTGGTATCGGATTGATACCCAAATTTGTGGTATCATCCAAAACTAATGTAAACTATCAAACAACAGAAGAATAAGTGATTATTACATTTTAACAGAAGTGTAGCTAGAACATGTTAAGAGATAAAGTAAGCAGATATTAACAGTAAATGAACAAGTAGATTAATAATTAATTTTCTACCACTTGTCCTTAATAATGTTGACAAAATAATAGAATGATAAATGACACAATATGTTACTGCATATGTCAGCAGCTAAATTAGGAGCCTTTGTTTGTTTACTTACTAATAAAAGACAATTGTCTTGTATGTTCACTATTTTATTTAAGGACAAACTTGCAATAAACAAATGTTTAATGTACCCTAAGATTGTTTGTTAAAATAAAGCCAATAATGACATTTTTTGTGGTCCCCTTTATTTAGAAAAGTACCAAAAAGTACTGCAAAGTATCAAAATAATTTTGGTACCGGTACCAAAATATTGGTATCAGGACAACACTAGTGTAGAGATTTGTACGTTAAATGTACAAAATTAATGTTGTAAAATGACCTACTTTTAAAACTTGAATGACCTTTAACCTTTACCAAACACGAGGGGAGCCTTCAGGGTTGAAAACAAATCAAAATACTGTGTTGGTTTTAAAATGGAATAAAATCAAAATGGCCTCCACACGCTTTGGTTTTTCAGTGAGAGCGTGGAGCGTCTCGGTGTCCAGAAGCACCCGACAGGCCCGTCGCACAAAGACTGGCGGTGCCGCCGACTGTGAAATTAATTGAACTTGTGACCCGGAGGCTGGAGAACGCCATCCGGCCCCAGCAGACGAGCGTGGAGCTGATCCCACGTGACAAAGAAACGCTCGACAACACACTTTCTTGGGCTGTGTTCTAGTTAGTTAGTTAGTTAGTTAGTTAGTTGTAACATCAGCGCCGGATGACATGACCCTCAGCAACAAGAGCGGCCATGTGAGGAAATGCAGTGGCGTCGTTGCCGTGTTTGCTCCCACACAGCGACGAGTCGACGTGTCGCTTTAAGCCCGCCGTGTCCCTGAAGCACGCAATCTGTGCCGAGCCGCGCCGGGCCAACACCCTGCCGCTTTCTGGGTCACATTGCAGCGCCGCTTGCCCAACTCTCACTGCATCCACAAGGTTTCAGGTCAGATCTCCGTGCTGGAAAAGACCTCCACTAAATTACACCAACTCATATGTAGTAAGAAAATACCGTATTTTACAGACTATAGAGCGCACCGGGATTGAAGCCACTCCCACTAAATAAAATAAAAAATAACAAATACATATATTAACCGCACCGGACTATAAGCCGCAGATACAGTTGTGGTCGAAAGTTTACATACACTTGTAAAGAACATAATGTCATGGCTGTCTTGAGTTTCCAATAGTTTGTACAACTCTTATTTTTTTGTGATAGAGTGATTGGAGCACATACTTGTTGGTCTATATGCAAAACACAAATGTCCACTGCAGTGGACACTGGTTTTCAGGAGGTTTTAACATTTTAATTTTCATTATATGCTGTATATCCTCCTGAGATTTAGCGTCCTCTGCAGTGGACATTGTTTATTTAGTCAAAGTTACACATGTATAGCCTCGTTATGCAGAACACTAATGTCCACTGCAGTGGACGCTGGTTCTCAGGAAGTTATAGCGTTTACAAACCCCGTTTCCATATGAGTTGGGAAATTGGGTTAGATGTAAATATAAACGGAATACAATGATTTGCAAATCATTTTCAACCCATATTCAGTTGAATATGCTACAAAGACAACATATTTGATGTTCAAACTGATAAACATTTTTTTTTTTTTGCAAATAATCATTAACTTTAGAATTTGATGCCAGCAACACGTGACAAAGAAGTTGGGAAAGGTGGCAATAAATACTGATAAAGTTGAGGAATGCTCATCAAACACTTATTTGGAACATCCCACAGGTGAACAGGCAAATTGGGAACAGGTGGGTGCCATGATTGGGTATAAAAGTAGATTCCATGAAATGCTCAGTCATTCACAAACAAGGATGGGGCGAGGGTCACCACTTTGTCAACAAATGCGTGAGCAAATTGTTGAACAGTTTAAGAAAAACCTTTCTCAACCAGCTATTGCAAGTAATTTAGGGATTTCACCATCTACGGTCCGTAATATCATTGAAGGGTTCAGAGAATCTGGAGAAATCACTGCACGTAAGCAGCTAAGCCCGTGACCTTCGATCCCTCAGGCTGTACTGCATCAACAAGCGACATCAGTGTGTAAAGGATATCACCGCATGGGCTCAGGAACACTTCAGAAACCCACTGTCAGTAACTACAGTTGGTCGCTACATCTGTAAGTGCAAGTTAAAACTCCTATGCAAGGCGAAAACCGTTTATCAACAACACCCAGAAACGCCGCTCGGCCTGAGCTCATCTAAGATGGACTGATACAAAGTGGAAAAGTGTTCTGTGGTCTGACGAGTCCACATTTGAAATTGTTTTTGGAAACTGTGGACGTCGTGTCCTCTGGACCAAAGAGGAAAATAACTACCGTATTTCCTTGAATTGGCGCCGGGAATATAGTATTCGCCTGCCTAGAATTACAGCCGGGTCAAACTCGTTTCGCAAAATAATTAACGCATGCTTGGCACTTCCGCCGGGTCAAATATGAGTCATTAAATGACTCCCGCCTCCAGGTGGTAGAGGGCGCTAGTGATCCTTCTTGCGACTACCAGTACTGCAGGAGACAGGTACTGCAGAAGAAGACAACAAGCAGCAAGCATGCAGCAATTGTTTGCTTGCACTTTTAACATGGAGGATTACATATCTAAAATAAAACCGTTTTCTAAACTGGACTTTCAATCGAAGCAGGAGGTAATAATTAAAGGAATATCTCCAGAGACTTTTAAAATTGAAGAAAGATGAGAAAGACTGCCTTTGATCAGAAGCAGCTGCACATGGACCCATCTACAAGTAAAGGTAAGATCATAATAACGTTTTTTTTATTAAATGTGTTTTTCATGATAAGGTATGCGCCGGAGTGAGAAGAGGTTTTAAAATAATTAGAGCATGCTTGCTCATTCCGCATGGTTTTGGTAACCGCAGGAGTGAGAAGAGGTTTTAAATTAATTAGCGCCCCTGCGGCTATTCAAGGAAATACGGTATCCAGATTGTTCTAGGCGCAAAGTGCAAAAGCCAGCATGTGTGATGGTATGGGGGTGTATTAGTGCCCAAGACATGGGTAACTTACACATCTGTGAAGGCGCCATTAAGGCTGAAAGGTACATACAGGTTTTGGAGCAACATCTGTTGCCATCCAAGCGATGTTACCATGGACGCCCCTGCTTATTTCAGCAAGACAATGCCAAGCCACGTGTTACATCAACGTGGCTTCATAGTAAAAGAGTGCGGGTACTAGACTGGCCTGCCTGTAGTCCAGACCTGTCTCCCATTGAAAATGTGTGGCGCATTATGAAGCCTAAAATACCACAACGGAGACCCCCGGACTGTTGAACAACTTAAGCTGTACATCAAGCAAGAATGGGAAAGAATTCCACCTGAGAAGCTTAAAAAATGTGTCTCCTCAGTTCCCAAACATTTACTGAGTGTTGTTAAAAGGAAAGGCCATGTAACACAGTGGTGAACATGCCCTTTCCCAACTACTTTGGCACATGTTGCAGCCATGAAATTCTAAGTTAATTATTATTTGCAAAAAAAAATAAGTTTATGAGTTTGAACATCAAATATGTTGTCTTTGTAGTGCATTCAATTGAATATGGGTTGAAAAGGATTTGCAAATCATTGTATTCCGTTTATATTTACACCTAACACAATTTCCCAACTCATATGGAAATGGGGTTTGTACATTTTCATGGAATTTCTGACTAAATACAATTTTTGTGTTTTATATACTTCCGAGAATCAGCGTCCTCTGCAGTGGACATTTGTTTTTGCTGTTTTTCATATTTTGTAAACTCTGTAATGCAAAACACTAATGTCCACTGCAGTGGACGCTGGTTCTCAAGAGGTTTTAACATTTTTATTTTCATGTTATAAATCCTTCTGAGATTTAGCGTCCTCTGCAGTGGACATTGTTTATTTACTCAAAGTTACACATTTATAGCCCCGTTATGCAGAACACTAATGTCCACTGCAGTGGACGCTGGTTCTCAGGAAGTTATAGCGTTTACATTTTCATGGAATTTCTGACTAAATACAATTTTTTTGTTGTATATACTTCCGAGAATCAGCGTCATCTGCAGTGGACATTTGTTTTTGCTGTTTTTGTTACATATTTTGTAAACTCTGTAATGCAGAACACTAATGTCCACTGCAGTGGACGCTGGTTCTCAAGAGGTTTTAACGTTTTTATTTTCATGTTATAAATCCTTCTGAGATTTAGCGTCCTCTGCAGTGGTCAATCATTCAATCAATCAATCAATGTTTTTTTATATAGCCCTAAATCACAAGTGTCTCAAAGGGCTGTACAAGCCACAACGACATCCTCGGTACAGAGCCCACATACGGGCAAGGAAAACTCACCCCAGTGGGACGTCAATGTGAATGACTATGAGAAACCTTGGAGAGGACCGCATATGTGGGTAACCCCCCCCTCTAGGGGAGACCGAAAGCAATGGATGTCGAGTGGGTCTGACATAATATTGTGAAAGTCCAACACATCAGCGAAAGTCCAGTCCATGGTGGGGCCAGCAGGAACCATCCCGAGCGGAGACGGGTCAGCAGCGTAGAGATGTCCCCATCCGATGAACAGGCTAGCGGTCCAGAGTAGAAAAGAAAAGAAAAGAAACGGCAGATCAACTGGTCTAAAAAGGGAGTCTATTTAAAGGCTAGAGTATACAAATGAGTTTTAAGATGAGACTTAAATGCTTCTACTGAGGTAGCATCTCTAACTTTTACAGAGAGGGCATTCCATAGTATTGGAGCCCGAATAGAAAACGCTCTATAGCCCGCAGACTTTTTTTGGGCTCTGGGAATCACTAATAAGCCGGAGTTCTTTGAACGCAGATGTTTTGCCGGGACATATGGTACAATACAATCGGCAAGATAGGCAGGAGCTTGACCGTGTAGTATTTTATACGTAAGTAGTAAAACCTTAAAGTCGCATCTTAGGTGCACAGGAAGCCAGTGCAGGTGAGCCAGTATAGGCGTAATATGATCAAACTTTCTTGTTTTTGTCAAAAGTCTAGCAGCCGCATTTTGTACCATCTGTAATCTTTTAATGCTAGACATAGGGAGGCCCGAAAATAAAACGTTACAGTAATCGAGACGAGATGTAACGAACGCATGGATAATGATCTCAGCATCGCTTGTGGACAAAATGGAACGAATTTTAGCGATATTACGGAGATGAAAGAAGGCCGTTTTAGTAATACTCTTAATGTGTGACTCAAACGAGAGAGTTGGGTCGAAGATAATACCCAGATTCTTTACCGAGTCGCCTTGTTTAATTGTTTGGTTGTCAAATGTTAAGGTGGTATTATTAAATAGATGTCGGTGTTGAGCAGGACCAATAATCAGCATTTCCGTTTTCTTAGCGTTGAGTTGCAAAAAGTTAGCGGACATCCATTGTTTAATTTCATTAAGACACGCCTCCAGCTGACTACAATCCGGCGTGTTGGTCAGCTTTAGGGGCATGTAGAGTTGGGTGTCATCAGCATAACAGTGAAATCTAACACCGTATTTGCGTATGATGTCACCTAGCGGCAGCATGTAAATACTAAAGAGTGCAGGGCCAAGAACCGAACCCTGGGGAACTCCGCACGTTACCTTAACATAGTCCGAGGTCACATTGTTATGGGAGACACACTGCATCCTGTCAGTAAGATAAGAGTTAAACCAAGACAAGGCTAAGTCTGTCATCCCAATACGCGTTTTAATACGCTCTAATAAAATATTATGATCAACAGTATCGAAAGCGGCGCTAAGATCAAGAAGTAGCAACATAGATGACGCATCAGAATCCATCGTTAGCAATAGATCATTAGTCATTTTTGCGAGGGCTGTCTCCGTAGAGTGATTTTCCCTGAAACCGGATTGAAAAGGTTCACAGAGATTGTTAGACGCTAAGTGTTCATTTAGCTGCTGTGCGACAATTTTTTCGAGGATTTTCGAGATAAACGGAAGGTGGGACACCGGCCGGTAGTTTACCATGAGGTCAGGATCGAGGTTAGGTCTTTTGAGTAGAGGATGAATAACCGCTTTTTTGAATGCTAGGGGAACAGTGCCAGAGGAAAGTGATAAGTTTATAATATTTAACACTGATGGACCTAATAATATAAAAAGCTCCTTGATAAGTTTCCCAGGAATTGGGTCAAGTAAACATGGTGTTTGTTTTGTCCCATTTACACATTTTAACAATTCCTCCAATGTTATTTCATCAAAGAGAGAGAAACTATTTTGGAGGGCAGTGTCCGTCGTATATACAGTCGTATCTGTGTTAATAGAACCCAGTTGTAGCTGAGATGCATTGTCTTTAATCTCTTTTCTAATGACTTCAATTTTCTTATTAAAGAAATTCATAAAGTCATCTGCTGAGTGGGTGGAGCTACTGGGAGGAGTCCCTTGTTGGGTTAGCGATGCTACTGTACTAAACAAAAATGTAGGATCATTTTTGTTGAGGTGGATGAGATTTGAGTAATATTTAGCTTTAGCTGATGTAAGCATGCATTTATAAGTTATTAAACTATCACTCCATGCTTGATGGAAAACCTCAAGTTTAGTCGCACGCCATTTGCGTTCCAGTTTTCTACATGATAATTTCTGGGCTTTAGTTTCTTCTGTAAACCATGGGGTACGCCTTTTAGGGGCCCTTTTTAGCTTTAGCGGTGCTACACTATCAATGGTGTCGCGCAGGGCGTCGTTAAAGTTGTTAGTGAGGTTATCAATAGAGCCCACATAATTTGGGAATGGTGCCATTACCGAAGGCAGTAAGTCAGTAAGAGTCGTCGTTGTGGCTGCTATAGTAGTTATTATTATTATTATTAGTTTGTTGACAATGAGTCAGAACTTCGAATTTTATAAGGTAATGATCGGACATTTCTTTAGTGTACGGGAGTATCGTAACTTTGGAGGTGGTGACACCCCTGACAAGCACTAGATCTATCGTATTACCGTTGCGATGCGTGGGTTCATTTATTATTGGTGTAAGACCACAGCTATCAATTATAGTCTGGAGCGCCACGCATGGAGGGTCCGATGGGGTATTCATATGGATGTTAAAGTCTCCCATTATGATTATATTGTCGGCGTGCGTCACTAGATCAGCAACGAACTCTGAAAATTCATTGATAAAGTCCGAATAGGACCCTGGGGGGCGGTAGATGACAGCCAGGTGCAGAGGCAGCGGTGTGACAAACCTCAAAGTAAGCACCTCAAACGAGTTATATTTATTATTTAGGTCTGAGGTAAGGCTAAAGTTTTTGTTGTATATTAGTGCAACACCCCCACCCCTTTTAATGGGACGGGCAATATGCGTTCCCGTATAGCCAGGAGGAGACGCCTCACCCAGCGCAAAAAATGTGTCTGGTTTGAGCCAGGTCTCGGCTAGACCAACGACATCAAGTTTGTTGTCTCTAATGACTTCATTAACTAATAACGTTTTGGAAGACAATGATCTTATGTTTAAAAAGCCCATATTATAGGTAGTGGGCTGTTTTGAGGAGTTTTTGTTGAAAGTATCCGTAGTAGCAATATTAATAATGTTACGTTTATTATGCGTAGTGCACTTTAAATAATTTCGACCATATCTAGGAATTGATATGACAAGAATTTTTAGATTGTTTGCCACATCATTGTTGTCATTGTTTATTTACTCAAAGTTACACATTTATAGCCTCGTTATGCAGAACACTAATGTCCACTGCAGTGGACGCTGGTTCTCAGGAAGTTATAGCGTTTACATTTTCATGGAATTTCTGATTAAATACAATTTTTTGTGTTTTATATACTTCCGAGAATCAGCGTCCTCTGCAGTGGACATTTGTTTTTGCTGTTTTTGTTACATATTTTGTAAACTCTGTAATGCAGAACACTAATGTCCACTGCAGTGGACGCTGGTTCTCAAGAGGTTTTAACGTTTTTATTTTCATGTTATAAATCCTTCTGAGATTTAGCGTCCTCTGCAGTGGACATTGTTTATTTACTCAAAGTTACACATTTATAGCCTCGTTAAGCAGAACACTAATGTCCATTGCAGTGGATGCTGGTTCTCAGGAAGTTATAGCGTTTACATTTTCATGGAATTTCTGACTAAATACAATTTTTGTGTTTTATATACTTCCGAGAATCAGCGTCCTCTGCAGTGGACATTTGTTTTTGCTGTTTTTGCTACATATTTTGTAAACTCTGTAATGCAAAACACTAATGTCCACTGCAGTGGACACTGGTTCTCAAGAGGTTTTAACGTTATTATTTTCATGTTATAAATCCTTCTTCCTCTGTAGTGGACACTTGTTGTTGGTCTATTTCTTTTGTCAAAGTTACACATTTATAGCCTCGTTATGTAAAACACTAACGTCCACTACAGTGGACACTGCTTGTCAGGCGGTTATTCCTAACTCTGTCTTCATATCTATGACTAATATTCAATTCACTCTCAAAAACAATCAATAAATTATACAAATACAAAGGAAAAAAAAAGCAAGAAAATGTGTTCAACTTTATAAAAAAAAAAGTGAATAATAAAAGTATGTCAAATAGGAATCCATACAAATAAATAAATACATAGAAAATTAGGTAAATAATTACCGTGGTGAAGAACAAAGCCAGAAGAGGAGCCTGACAAACATAACCATACATTAAAGATCATCCGTTAATCATTTAATAACCTAAAATTTACACCTATTGTTGTTGAATATTTTTTTCTATCACTTTTCCTTTGTATTATTATATTTTAAATGTCTTTGTACAATTTGTGCAGTGACTAAAAAGGTCTATTTTTTGTATGATATAGAATAGAATTATGGCTTTAATAACCTTCTGAGTTGAATAGGTAATGTATTTTTGGCAAAAGGCAGAAGACATTAGAACTTAATATATCTCCTCCTCCTTTATTCATGACTTTTTATTGCTGTATGAATTATTCGTTCTTGATAGCGAGAGAATGAAATCAAACATGTGTGCTTTGGATACAGTAAATGTACAGTAGTAGGACTGCAGAAAGTTTGATACAAAATGACATGTCATACAAAATAATGTCTTTATAGAAAATCGCTTTTTAAACAAAATAACATTACACAGTTTTATACAAAATTAAGTTTCACACAAAATAAAGTTGGATATAAAATCAAGTTTATTGAGGATCCAATAAGGTCCCACTTATAAAAGTGTGAAAAAAGTAATATATCTTTCATCTATCCGTCAATAAAGTTTTTTATTTCGTTTTTTATAATGATTTATGCCTTTTTGTCAGAGGAGACCCTTTTTGTTGTTGTTTTAATTTGTTTTTATATGCCTTTTTTGTCATAGAAATGTCTGTGTTTTTTATATGGCAAACACAAAATATGCAATATTTTCCCCAAAAAATATTTCAAAGTGGAATATTAGATGTGAAGTAAATGGAGCAGTGACAGTTTAAAAAATATCCCACTAAAATTCTTAGGGGTCCAAAAGGGTCCCACTCATAAAAATAAAAATAAAAGTAAAATATTTGTTTTGTTTTTCAACAGTTAAGTCTCTGGATCAATTTCAATTCTTCTCCATTATAAGTTTATTTGTTTGTTGTTTTTTTGATATGCCTTTTTTTTTCATAGAAACATTTTTTATATATGGCAAACACAAAATATGCAATATTTTCACAAAAAAATATTTCAAAGTGTAATATTAAATGTGAAATAATTGGAGCCTCAAATAGGTCAATAATTTATAGCAACGTTAATTTTAATTCATTATTATTTTTTGAGCAATGACAGTTTAAAAAAAATCCCACTAAAATTTTTGGGGATCCGAAAAAAGTCATATATTTGTTTTGTTTTTCAACAGTTATGTCTCTGAATCAATTTCAAATCTTCTTCATTATAAGTTTTTTTGTCGTTGTTGTTTTTTATATGCCCTTTTTTTCATAGAAATGTTTGTGTTTTTTATATGGCAAACACAAAATATGCCATATTTTATCCCAAAAATATTTCAAAGTGTAAGATTGGATGTAAAGTAATTGGAGCCTCAAATAGGTCAATAATTTATAGCAACATTCATTTTAATTATTATATATATTTTTTTTTTTAGCAATGACAGTTAAAAAAAATCCCACTAAAATTCATGGGGATCCAAAAGTGTCCCACTCATAAAAATAAAAATTAAAAAAATAAAAAGTCATATTTGTTTTGTTTTTCAACACTTAAGTCTCTGGATCAATTTCAAATCTTTTTCATTATAAGTTTTTTTGTTGTTTTTTATATGCCCTTTTTTCATAGAAATGTTTGTGTTTTTTATATAGCAAACACTAAATATGCAATATTTCCCCAAAAAAATATTTCAAAGTCTCAAATAGGTCAATAATTCATAGCAACATTGATTTTAATTCATTATTATTTTTTGAGCAATGACTGTTAAAAAAAAATCCCACTAAAATTCTTGGGGATCCCAAAGGGTCCCACTCATAAAAATGTAAAAAAAAACAACAAAAAAAAGTCATATATGTTTTGTTTTTCAACACTTAAGTCTCTGGATCAATTTCAAATCTTCTTCATTATAAGTTTTGTTGTTGTTGTTGTTGTTTTTATATGCTCTTTTTTCATAGAAATGTTTGTGTTTTTTATATGGCAAACACAAAATATGCAATATTTTCCCCAAAAAATATTTCAAAGTCTCAAATAGGTCAATAATTCATAGCAACATTGATTTTAATTAATTATTATTTTTTAAGCAATGACAGTTAAAAAAAATCCCACTAAAATTATTAGGGATCCAAAAGGGTCCCACTCATAAAAATGTAAAAAAAACAACAACAAAAAAGTCATATTTGTTTTGTTTTTCAACACGTAAGTCTCTGGATCAATTTAAAATCTTCTCCATTATAAGTTTTTTTTTTGTTGTTGTTTTTTATATGCCCTTTTTTCATAGAAATGTTTGTGTTTTTTATATGGCAAACACAAAATATGCAATATTTTCCCCAAAAAATATTTCAAAGTGTAATATTAGATGTGAAGTAATTGGGGCCGTGAATTGGTCAATAATTCATAACAACATTGATTTTGATTCATAATTTATTTGTTCTGCACTGACAGTTTTAAAAGTAAAAAAAACAGCCTACACGGCAGCTTTGTTTTATTTGTCAACATTGTAACTTTTACTCCCGTTCGCTATTTTATTCCACTTTTTTTTATGTGTTTTAAAACCAGTGGTGTCCACACCTTGGACACCACTGGTTTACATATTTGACAAACTAAATGGCAACATTCAGAGAGGGCATTATATAGTGTGGTTTGTGTTACAGTTTTCAAACAGCAACAAAACTATATAATACAATAAAATGTTAATATCAATAACTGTAATACAGATTTGCACGGCGTCTTATTGGCCACGCCCCCAGCGCCACAAGTATATTAGCACTCTGAGTGAATGTGCCGAAGTGCGCCTTTCTTTGCACATTCTCACCTTTTCGGCTCTTAAAGGTCCTCTTTTGTGTTGTCAGGCTTTCATTACACAAGCCCTCTTCTTTCTAAAGGCCAAGGCGCCGCCACTGCTGCGCTCGCACCTGCAACCCGCGCGCTCGTGACGAGAAAGCTGACATGGCTGCGATTGAGTAGCGGCGGAATGTTCCACGGAGACTTGGCGGGCAGACGAGTCACGTCGAACAAGCGTGTGAAAAGCTTGAGGTGACCTAGTCACGTCAAAAACAACATGTCAACTTCAGGCTGGCCGATACGGCTGACAACTGTATCACGATATACCTTTTTTGTATCGATCGATATCGATAATTATGGATTTTTTAATGACTTTTTTAAGCCAACAAAACTGTTGTTGTTTGTGGTTACCAGTAGGAAGAACCATGCCGAGTTGCAGGAATAACTTGGCTTTAATAAAGACTTCAGGAGGACAGCAATTTTACATACGCACTGCATGAGAGAGTGGTAATAACTGATTCCCTGATGTGCACACCCTGGTGGTGTGTTCGAAAATTACAACAACAAAACAGTCATTTTACCAAATTATCTACATCCTTCCCTTTTAGTTAAGAGTCCTTCATAAAAAACAAAACCAGATAAGTGAAATTAATTTCTATATGTAACTGAGATTAAATCTCTTAACTGTGTAGGGTGAGTACAAACAATTCACTATCTGTATGAAATATCTAAAGACATCACAGAACCGGTAGAAAAATACTATCTCTCAAAATAAACACACGCACGTTTTTCTTTTCTTACTGCACATACTTTGGATTGGGTCTACACACTCGACCTGCACGTGTTGTGTAAGCTGTGTCAGTCTGCGTCGTGAATCTGGGTCGACTTGGTGATGCACTTTCCGTTTGCCTAATCACTGTCTCTTCTCTCAGTGGTGTGGGAGGGACTAAGTCCACCATGGTATGTCTACCATCCTGAGAGTCTGCTTCGTCGTTCTGAAGCGGTGTTGGTGGTCGTTCTTGAACCGGGAGGATGTGGCGACGATTCCTCCTGTATCTTCTCCCATCGGATTGGATGATGTAGGAGATGTCGCACGACTTTTCCACTATTCCAAGTCGGTCATGTCCAGCAGGAGTCTGCATACGGATCACTTGCCCTTCTGTCAAGGGACTCAGTGGGCGACTTGACTTGTCGTAGTGACGTTTCACCGTAGTTTTCTTGTCGACTAGTCGAGCGTGTACTTGTCTTGAGTCTTTTGCTGCTGGTTGTAGTAGTCTGGTAAACACTGGGATAGCTGCACGCGTTTGTCTTGACATTAACCGTTCGGCAGGGGAACCAAGGTCTGCATCTCGAGGAATGTTTCTCAGGTTAAGGAGGTTTAGGAAGACATCAGTTTTGTCCCGGTGGGATTTCTCCATCAGTTGCTTGGCACTCCTGACAGCTCTTTCCGCGAGTCCATTCGACTGGGGAAACTCTGGGCTGCTGGTGGTGTGGATGAAGTCCCACTCCTCAGCAAACTTCCTGAATTGCTTACACTTATACTGTCTTGCATTGTCAGATAGCAGTGTATGTGGTGTACCATGCACTGAAAAATGTCTTTTGAATTTGGAAATTACAGCTGTTGCTGTGATGTTTTGTAGAAGGTCAATTTCGAACCATCCAGAATAGGAATCCACTAGTACCTGGTAGTGTTGTCCACACCATTCAAAAATGTCTGTAGCAACTGTGGACCACGGAAGGTCTGGAACTGGATGGAGATGGAGCGGTTCTTTCTGCTGATGTGGTTTTGTGCTGTTGCACACTGTGCAAGAAAGTAGTTCTTCAGTGATGTCTCGTGACATTGAAGGCCAAAAGATGATACCTCTTGCTCTGCGTTTGGTCGCTTCAATTCCTGGGTGACCTTTATGTACAATCTTAATGTACTCCTTTTGTAGTGACCGGGGAATAACTGCTTTCTGCCCTTTCATGACGATTCCATCTTCCACAGTGAGTTCGTCTCTGTAGGGGAAGAAAACTTCAATGGCAGGCTGCAGCTGAGTCTGTCTGGCAGGCCATCCACGCTGGATAACTGCATTGAGAGTCTGCAATACTTCATCCTCCTCCGTGTGTTTCTTGAGCTCTTCCAGGCAGGCTGTAGAAATGTAGCTCACCGACATGACGTCGAAAGAACCACTATCAGATGGGCTCTCACTGTCTGTTGCATTAGGGGCTCTTGAAAGAGTGTCAGCTAAGTACATGTGCTTTCCTTTTTTGTAGACTAAGCTTATGTCATAGCTTTGCAGGCGTAGCAGCATCCGCTGAAGACGGGCAGGGGCACTGTGAATTGGTTTCTTCAAGATAGTCACCAACGGTTGGTGGTCAGTTTCTACTATGGTGGGCTTGCCATACACATAGTCTCTGAACTTGGTGCACGCAAACACAACAGCTAGAAGCTCCTTCTCAATTTGAGCGTATCGAGTTTCTGTTTCTGTAAGGGTGCGGGATGCAAAGGCTACTGGCCTTCCATTTTGCATGCAAGCAGCTCCTAGTCCAAAACATGACGCGTCACAGGTCAGCGTGACTGGCTCTTTGACATTGTAGTAGGCCAATACTGGTGGAAAGGAGAGACATGCTTTCAGGCGGTCGAAAGCATCTTGGTGTTGCTGGAACCAGCACCATGCGGTCTCTCTGTGAGTCAGTTTCCTCAGTGGCGTTGCGATGTCACTGAGGTTTGGAATGTACTTGCCAAGATAGTTGACCATTCCCAGGAAACGTTGAAGTGAAGTGACATCTGTGGGGACTGGCATCTCTGTGATAGCAGCAGTTTTGGAGGGGTCAGCTTTCAATCCTTTACCTGTGAAGATATGACCAACGTAGCATACTTGGTGAAGTCTAAACTTGCATTTCTGCGGGTTGAGTTTGAGGTTTATTTCCTTCACACGTTCAAGCACTTTTTTTAGGTCGGCGTCGTGCTCCGCCACATCACGGCCTCCGATGATGATGTCATCGACAATGACTGAGCATGGATATCCAGCAAAGAGCTGATCCATTGTGCGCTGGAATACCTCGCTTGCAGAGTTAATACCGAAAGGCATGCGAAGGAATCTGTAACGTCCAAAAGGAGTACTGAATATTGTCTTCATTGAGGACTTCTTGTCCAGGTGGATCTGCCTGAATGAATTTTTTGCGTCTAGCACCGAAAACACTGTCGCACCTGACATTTGTGCTGCTACCTCCTCCACACTTCTCATGGGGTGGTGGGGCCATTTTAGTGCTTCATTTAAATCTTTGGGGTTGATGCATAATCTGATTTCCGATTTTCCTTTCTTGTGCGCAGCGACCATGGATGACACCCAATCTGTTGGTTCGGTGACTGAAGTAATAACGCCTATGCGTTCCATGCGTTCAAGTTCAGCTTTCACACAATCTTGCATCGCTACGGGGATGCGGTGGGCCGGCCTAACAACAGGCGGCACATTGGGGTCCACTGTCATTGTGTAAACAACTGGTAGTTCTCCGAGCTCTTCACTGAAAATATCTTGATATTGTGTGAGGATGCGTGCGCTGAACTCTCCAGTGTTCTCTGTGGTGACATGGTGCACATCGGGACTCAACTCGACTAGCCCCATACGCAGGCATGCACAGAAGCCCAACAGCGATGTCACATTTCTATCCACTATGAAAAATGTCAGTAAGTGGCGCTGTCCCTTTAAAAAGCATGTCGGTGTAGCTTCACCTTGTGTCTCGATTTTGGCTCCTCCGTAAGCAACCAAATTTGTGCTTTTGTGTTGTTTGGCGAGTTTCACGCCGCTGTTTACTCTATTGAAAGTCTTCAGTGACATTACATTGCATTTAGCACCTGTATCCACTTTCATTTCGGTTGGCACGTCATTTATGCACACTGTGACAAATCCTTCATCTTGGTCTCTTTGTTGTGGATTTACAGTGTCAACACAATTTTCAATTTCCAAGCCATCCACATAGAATGTGTCATTTTCACTTTGGCTGTGTTGATCCATTGTCACATCATGCACAGACTGTCCATAGCGCTTGTTTGTGGTAAACTTGGACTGGCTCTGTGGCTTTGACTTGCAGCATTTTTTGTAGTGATTTTGTTTCATGCAGTTGTGACATTGTTGTCCAAACGCCGGACACATTTCCTTTTTTGCTGTGTGACTCCCTCCACAATTGTTACACTTTGTGATAGTCTGGGCAATTTTCTGGAATGTGCCTTTAAATTGCTTGTATTGTGTGGGTTTAATCTCATCAACATTGGTAGCTTGTGTAGCCAATGTTTTGATATTTTCCTCTGTCATTTCGTGAATGCGGCAGATTGAGATTGCCGTGGCAAGAGTCAATTCACTGTCCCTCAATAATGTCTTTCTCAGAGAGTCGTTTGTTATGCCACACACAATTTTGTCACATATGAGTTCGTCAGTTAGATCTCCAAATTGACATGTTTTAGCTTTAGTCTTCAAATCACTGATGAATGATTCCATGCTCTCCCCATGCTTTTGAATTCTTGAATGGAACTTGTGCCTTTCCAATGTTTTGTTCGTTCGCGGATTGCACATTTCTCTGAACTTCCTTTTCAGGCATTCTGGATCTTCCCGCGACTCCGCAGGAGCGAGAATAGCACCGCCCTCGCCGGCGGCACGCACCTCTGGCACGTACGCAAACGAGCGCTCCCTCTCGATCGCTTCTGGACCAGCGAGGTTTAATAGGATGTATGCACGGGTCTTTGCAGGCTTGTCCGAGTGAGCAGCAGCAATGAAAATGTCATATTCCTGCTCAAAAATGCGCCAGTTCTCCGCGACATTGTCGTTGAAGACGACTGGGTCTGGACGACGAAACCCGTCCGCCATTAGAGATCGGCGTGTCCACCGCACGGCAGGAAAAAAAATCTCCAGCGGCAAATTTTAGTACAAAAAGTACTCACAGGCGAGAAGTGTGTCCACTACTCTGACACCATGTTGTTGTGTGTGGTTACCAGTAGGAAGAACCATGCCGAGTTGCAGGAATAACTTGGCTTTAATAAAGACTTCAGGAGGACAGCAATTTTACATACGCACTGCATGAGAGAGTGGTAATAACTGATTCCCTGATGTGCACACCCTGGTGATGTGTTCGAAAATTACAACAACAAAACAGTCATTTTACCAAATGATCTACAACAGGGGTCACCAACGCGGTGCCCGCGGGCACCAGGTCGCCCGTAAGGACCAGATGAGTCGCCCGCGGGCCTGTTCTAAAAAAAAAAAAAAAAAAAAAATAATAATAATAATTTTTTTTTTTTTTTTTTTTTTTTTTTTTAAATTAAATCTACATAGAAAAAACACAAGATACACTTTCAATCAGTGCATCAACCCAAACAACCTCCCCCATGCACACTCATCCACACCCACTCACACAAAAGGGGTTATTTCTTTCTGCTACCAATATTCTGGTTTCCACAACATAGACAACACATCTGCAAGGGACACAGTCCCTGAAGCACACATGATTGTATAGGCTGCTGGTCCACTAACATTTTCATTAATTACTATTTTTTATGTAATTATTTTTATATTGTTTTACTTTCTTTTTTATCCAAGAAAATGTTTTTTATTTATTTATCTTATTTTATTTTATTTTTTAAAAAAGGGCCTTATCTTCAACAGACCAGGTTGTCAATGAAATTAGATTTGTTTAAAGGGTTTTTTAAACCAGGCCCAGTCCATATAATGTCCAAGTCGGACTCAGCAACACACACCTTCATTCATGTACACAGAAAAAAATTAGGGAACACAACAGATTGCATATAATTTATAAACAAAATTACATTTTCAAAATAAGCATTTATGTACAGTCCAGATTATGTCCAGGTCACTCAAATTAGGGAACACAACAACAGATATCATATAATCTATAAACATAATTATACTTTCAAAATAAGCCTTTGAGGACTTCTCATCTTTTTTTTAATGTTTTTTGGCATCATTATCGTTTTCAACCATGTAACTTTCTAAAGTTAGAAAATACTGAATAAATTTTTTAAAGAAAGTAATACTAAGTGAATATCTGTTTTTGGCTTTAAAAATAAACATTTTACCGAGTACTATAATTAAATTGACTAAATCATGATTGTCAATGAACTCTCCTAAAATAACAGAAACCACATTAAGCTTCATAAACAAACCAATCCTTAAACACATTTTTTCAACTTCCACCCAAAACAAAGACACAATATGACAATACCAAAACAAATGCAGGGTGGATTCAGGCTCCTGACAACAAAATCGGCAATCATCTGACTCTGTCATATTCCATAATTTTAACATTTTCCCTGTGGGTAAGAAGTTATAAATAATTTTAATTTGAAAATAACGATTTTGCACATCGATAGTGGTTTTATAGATTAGTTTGAATATGGCATCCCATGGTAACGGGCAGTCAAAAAAGTCCTCCCATTTTCCATTTGTGTTGTATGAGGCAGCCTTCAAAGATTTCTTTATTAAATAGAAATTATATATTTTTCTATTTATTTTAGTTCCTTTTTGCCAACTAGAATTTCTTATTAGAGGTTTACAAACTAATAATTTAGTAGTTCCATAATTAATTATTTGTTTCCATCTTTTCCCAATTACTCCAGTTAGTTGATCAAATGAAAAGCTTGAGCAAGCATCACCATACATAGCTCTAAATTCATCATACTTCATAATTTTACCATTCTCATTGATAATATCATTGACAAAAATGATTCCTCTTTCAAACATATTTTTCCAAAAGAAAGGCTTTCCATCTATTACAATATTAGAGTTCATCCATATTAACTGCTGCAAAATATTGTCTCTTTTTTCTGGCACATAAAATTGAAAACACCACTATGAGTGGATTGTTTCCTTTATGAACCCCGCCATGTTTCCCAGCAGACTCTCTGGGAGGGGATCACTTGTAAAAAAGGATACAATTTCTTTTGATACAGTACATGTTTTTTGTCCAACAGGACATTTGTGTACCACTCAATGTTTAAATACATCTTTGGAACAATTGATGCTTTTAAAGACAGACACATAGCTTCAAGGTTGAGAAGTTTCAGGCCCCCATATTCATACTCTTTGTACAAAACCTTTCTTTTAATCTTTTCTGGTTTGCCGTTCCAGACAAAATCGAAGACCCTCCGCTCATAAATCTTAAAACAGTTTTGTGATGGAGCTGGTAATGACAAAAACAAATAAATAAATTGAGGAATAATTAACGAGTTGGCAATAGACATTTTACCATACAAGGTTAGGGATTTCCCTTTCCATAATTGCATAATTTTGTCCAGCTTTCTTAGTCGATTATCATAATTTACTGAGCCTAGA
>NC_084736.1:25175659-25188159 GCF_033978785.1 Entelurus aequoreus | reverse complement strand
CAATTTTTTCAACAGTCAGAAAAATATATATATTAGACCCATTGTCCATTCAGCAACATCCTTTTATCATATCATAACTTCTGGGTGAGTTGAGGGGCTGATTATAACACATTTGGAGACAAACAAATTTCAATTGATGCGTTTTGGTGTCTTTCATATTATTTTTTTTTTTTTATGACATTTGTTTTTTTTTCATAGAATATATATTACTAACATATATCCTGTATGATTTAAACTTCTCGAAGTATGCATTTTTGCGACTTGAGCCTTTTTTTAATGCACCTTCTGCAGTTTAAAACAAAGTACTTATATTTGTGTGCTGCATGCTTGAAAACACAGCAAAAACTACAATGAATGTGCAGTAAATGAGTGTCTCCATGGTGTCAGCCGCATCGTACCTACAATATCCTCATTTAAATAGGGCAGTCTGCACCACTTTTCAATTGTACACGCATTCTTCGTAGATCACATGCAAAACCTGTACACTTGTGTGCTTATACTTAGTACTCTGTGTATAAGTGTGTACAACTGTGTACTTCTACTTAGTATTTTCAGTGTTTGTTGCACTTGTACACTTGCACTGGGAACCTGATCTACTAAAGGTTTGCGCGTACTAAAAGACGTGCAAACTTGATAGCACACAAAGCTGATCTACTAAACTTGTGAGCAGATGATTGTATCTCTTTAGTAAGCAGAATAAGGAGTGCGATCCATTTAGTGTCTGTCTTCATCACTATGCAAAATATATGCTGATTATCAGAATGCCCACAATACTGTGAGGAGGAAACGCAAATATATTTATGTAGCACACGCAGTTGGATTTATCAGGACTAATACTGTTCAAGTTTCAAGATTGTTTATTGTCATATGCACAGTTAAACAGACAGTTTGCCGTACAATGAAAATCTTACTTTGCTAGTCCACCCTTCAACAAGTCACACGGTACTTAGCTAAAATAAAAATAAAAATTTTTTTATATACAAGGCACAGTGAGTAACATTACATTATTGCACATTCCGATTGACAGTCAACAGCCGTTAAGGTGTCTTTAGTGATCAAAGGTGAAAAGTGTCTACAGTGGTGGTTCACAGTTCGGGGGTGGTCATGGTAGCTGTCTTTTGTTCAAAAAGATACAAGTAAAACGGGGGTTGGGGGGGGGTAGCTAGCATTCACAAGTTAGCATTCACAAGCCTGATGGCCTGTGGGTAGAAACTGTTTGTCAGTCTCGTAGTCCTGGATTTCAGGCTCCTGTATCGTCTGCCTGATGGTAGGAGGCTGAAGAGACTGTGCTGGGGGTGTGTACTGTCCTTTATGATGTTGTGTGCTCTCCTGGTGGCCCTGGTAGAGTACATGTCCTGTAGTGAGGGGAAGGCTGCTCCTGATATGTACTGAGCAGTTTTAATCACTCGCTGGAGTGCCTTCCTGTCCTTAGCAGTGCAGTTTCCATACCAGACCGTGATTGAGTTGGTAAGGACACTCTCAACCGTACTTCTAAAGAAGTTGCTGAGAATTTTGGGTGGCATGCCAAATGTTCTCAGCCTTCTTAGGAAGTACAGTCGCTGCTGGGCTTTCTTTATTGTTTGTTGGGTGTTGTGATCCCAGGTGAGGTCCTCGCTGATGTGGGTCCCGAGGAATTTAAAGGTTTTCACCCTGTCCACCTCTGTCCCCCCTATGTACAGAGGTGTGTACTGTGCACTCCTTCTCCGTGGGTCAATAATCATTTCCTTGGTCTTGTCTGTGTTCAAGGAGAGATTATTATCCTGACACCACGCCACCAGTTCCGCTACCTCCCTTCTGTACGCTGTCTCAGCTCCCAAGGTGATCAGTCCGACGACCGTAGTATCATCTGCAAACTTGATGATACTGGTGTCGTTCTGGGAGGCCACACAGTCGTGTGTGAAGAGGGTGTACACTAGGGGGCTTAGCACGCAGCCTTGGGGGGTCCCTGTGCTTAGAACCTTTGTGCCTGATGTCTGGTTGCCGACTCTGACTGACTGGGGCCGGTTTGTGAGAAAGTTCAGGACCCAGTCACAGAGAGCCGGTGTCAGACCAACAGTGAGGAGTTTAGCAGTGAGTTTTTGTGGGATGACCGTGTTAAAAGCAGAGCTTTAGTCGATGAATAATAGCCTGGCATAGGTGTCCTGGCCCTCTAAGTGGGTGAGGGTGGTGTGGATGACGGTGTTGACTGCATCCTCAGTGGACCGGTTCTGCCGGTAGGCAAACTGTAGAGGGTCCAGTGTGTCTGGGATGGTCTTCTTGATGTGTGACATGACTATCCTCTCAAAGCACTTCATCACTATTGGGGTGAGTGCAACAGGGCGATAGTCATTCAGACAGGTCACAGTGTTTTTCTTTGGCAGGGGCACGATGGTGGTGGTCTTGAAGCAGGTGGACACAACAACTTGTGCTAGTGACAAGTTGTATATGCCAGCAAGTACGTCAGCCAGCTCTGATGAACAGACCCTGAGGGCCTGGCCAGGGATGTTGTCTGGGCCGGCTGCCTTCCGTGGGTTTGTTCTCAGAACTGTACGTACCTCTGCTGTTGTCACAGTGAGTGGTGGGTCCTGCGTGCGCTCCGTGGTCAGAACTCCTCTCTGTTTGTTGGTGTTGAGGACCTCGAAGCGGGCGTAGAACTCATTCAGCTCATCTGGCAGTGAGCGTTGGCTGTTTGTGACCCCCCTGCTCCCCTGCTTGTAGTCTGTGATGTGTTGCAGGTCTTGCCACATGCGCCGGGAAATTGTGGTGGAGTAGAATCCCTCCAGCTTTAGTCTGTATTGTCCCTTGGCCTCGCTGATGGATTTACGCGGGTCATATCTGGCCTTCTTGTAGTCCTCAGCGTTGCCTGTAACAAATGCAGTGGAGCGGGCATGTAGCTTGGACCGAACATCACAGTTAATCCAGGGTTTTTGGTTTGGGTATATTTTGTATTGTTTTGTGGGAACAATGTTTTCCACACATGTGCTGATGTAGCCAGTTACACTGGAAGCATATTCCTCTATGTCCACAGTACCGTCATCCCTCTGAGCAGCAGTTTTGAACATGTCCCAGTCTGTACTCCCAAAGCAGTCCTGAAGCATTAGTTCAGTGTCTTCATTCCACACTTTAACAGTTTTACTCACTGGGGGGGCTTGCTTGAGGCGCTGTCTGTACGCTGGATATAGAAAAGCTGAGATGTGATCAGATAGTCCAAATTGTGGTCTGGGTACAGCCTTGTAGGCTCCCCTCACGTTGCAGTGTACTTGGTCCAGAGTGTTTTTCTCCCTCGTAGGAAAGTTCACATACTGATGGTATTTCGGGAGGACACTCTTTAGGTTGCGGTGGTTAAAATCCCCAGCTACCGTGAACGCAGCATTGGTGTGTGCGGTCTCTTGTTTACTGATGACGTCATGCAGCAGCTTCAGCGCTGTTGTGGAATCCGCCCGTGGCGGGATGTAAACAGACAGTATAAACACTGCACGTTCTGGGGGGCTGTTTTTAATTTTTAGTTATTTTTTATTTTTGTATATAGTCTCGCCCAAAAATATCTGAGAGAAAGGAGACGACTGCGTCCTACATCTACTTATCAACATAAATGGACTGTCAGAAATGTAGTTCTGGCTTTCAAAGTGTCCCAACTTGTCAGATTACCTACTCAGACGTCTCATGTCCAGGTAAAACGCAGGATTTAAGATCTACAAAGATCCAAACACCACGCACTAAACAGCTCGTGCTATTTTTTTAAATACCGTGTGTTATTAGTGTGATCTACTAAGACTGCATGTGCAATTGAAAAGTTGTGCAGACCGCCTTAATTTAATGAGTATTTTGCATGTACTATACGGGGCTGTCAACATGGAGACACTCATTTACTGCACATTTGTATTATATTTTCAAACATGCAGAAGACAAATATAAAAGTTACCACTTGTTATGTACACTTTAGAAGCAGTCCAAAGTGCATCTACAACCGAACCCTTTAATTTTTATTCAGCGCTGGAAGCGTGTTTATGAGAGCTCGGCTGCACTTAATGTGCTCCAGAAGCAAAAAAATGCATATAAGAGATATGTTTATATTTTATAATAATAACTAAAATGTGCAATTCCGGTAGGAGTTGTGTGTCAATGCAAACTGCCAAACCCCGGGAGGGCAATTGATATGCTTGAATGTCCAGGGTGGGTGGATTGTGTGGATGTTGGAACGGTTCAAATCGGTTGAGAAATGTGGAATATGGAGAGGTTTGTATATTGCCTATTCATTTTCAATGGGGGGAAATTCCTGGTAATTCCGGGTAATCGGGGAATTTTCGAAACCGAGAAACATTCTGGCTTGAAAGTCCAGGGTGGGTGGAGTGTGTGGATGTTTTAAACCAGTGGTCCCCAACCACCGGTACCGGTCCGTGGATCGATTGGTACAGGGCCGCACAAGAATTAAAAAAATAAAAATAAAAAACTTTTTTAAAAATGTTTTTAATTTATTAAATCAACATAAAAAACACAAGATATACTTACAATTAGTGCACCAACTCAAAAAACCTCCCTCCCCCATTTACACTCATTCACACTCATTCGCACAAAAGGGTTGTTTCTTTCTGTTATTAATATTTCTGGTTCCTACATTATATATCAATATAGATCAATACAGTCTGCAGGGATACAGTCCATAAGCACACATGATTGTATCTATTTATGAAAAAAGAAAAAAAAAAAAAAACGCCCCCGGTCCGTGGGACAAATTTTCAGTTACAAAAAGGTTGGGGACCACTGTTTTAAACGGTTCGAACCGGATGAGAAATTGGGGGAAATTCCTGGTAATTCCAGGTAATCAGGACATTTTTGAAACGAGGAAACACGTTGGCTTGAATGCCATGGGTGGGTGGAGTGTGTGAATGCTAGAACAATAGGGAATCGGATGACAAATGTGGGATATGGAGAAGTTTGTATATTGCCTATTAATTTTCAATGGGGGGAAATTCCTGGTAATTCCGGGGTAATCAAAACATTTTCGAAACCGGGAAACATGCTGGCTTGAAAGTTCAGGGTGGGTGGAGTGTGTGGATGTTTTGAACGGTTCGAATCGGATGAGAAATGTGGGATATGGAGTTGATTTTATATTTTCCATTAGTTGGCAATAGGGGGAACATTTTGGGACATTCCAGGAATGTATTGAATGAGTAGTGTGTGTGGGAGGTTGAAAAGTCAGAATCAGGATTAAAAATGGCGCAACATTTAGGGCATTGTAGAACTATTAATACGCCCATTCATTTGAATGGGAATTTCCTGGAAATTTGAGAATTTCTGGAAAACCGGGAATTTTTGAAAATTGTCCTGGGTGATAGGAATAGGTTGGTGTTAGAATTTTATGAATCGGTTGAAAAATGTAGTGACATTTTGAATTGCAATATTTAATGTCACCTTAGTACACACCTTAATTTATACACTATATTGCCAAAAGTATTTGGTCACCTGCCTTGACTCACATATGAACTTGAAGTGCCATCCCATTCCCAACCCATAGGGTTCAATATGATGTCGGTCCACCTTTTGCAGCTATTACAGCTTCAACCCTTCTGGGAAGGCTGTCCACAAGGTTGCGGAGTGTGTTTATAGGAATTTTCCACCATTCTTCCAAAAGCGCATTGGTGAGGTCACACACTGATGTTGGTCGAGAAGGCCTGGCTCTCAGTCTCAGTTCTAATTCATCCCAAAGGTGTTCTATCGGGTTCAGGTCAGGACTCTGTGCAGGCCAGTCAAGTTCATCCACACCAGACTCTGTCATCCATGTCTTTATGGATCTTGCTTTGTGCACTGGTGCACAGTCATGTTGAAAGAGGAAGGGGCCCGCTCCAAACTGTTCCCACAAGGTTGGGAGCATGGAATTTTCAAAAATGTTTTGGTATCCTGGAGCATTCAAAGTTCATTTCACTGGAACTAAGGGGCCAAGCCCAATTTCTGAAAAACAACCCCACACCATAATTCCTCCTCCACCAAATTTCACACTCGACGCGTCTCCACTGCTCTATAGTCCAATGGCGACGTGCTTTACACCACTGCATCCCACGCTTTGCATTAGACTTGGTGTTGTATGGCTTAGATTCAGCTGCTCGGCCATGGAAACCCATTCCATGAAGCTCTCTGCGTACTGTACGTGGGCTAATTGGAAGGTCACTTGAAGTTTGGAGCTCTGTAGCAACTGACTTTGCAGAAAGTCGGTGACCTCTTTGCACTATGTGCTTCAGCATCCACTGACCCCTCTCTGTCAGTTTACGTGGCCTACCGCTTCGTGGCTGAGTTGCTGTTGTTCCCGTACTCTTCACTTTTCTCATAATAAAGCCGACATTTGACTTTGGAATATTTAGGAGTGAGGAAATTTCACGACTGGATTCGTTGCACAGGTGGCATCCTATGACAGTTCCACGCTGGAAATCACTGAGCTCCTGAGAGCAGCCCATTCTTTCACAAATGTTTGTAGAAACAGTCTCCATGCTTAAGTGCTTGATTTTATACACCTGTGATTAGGACACCTGATTCTCATCATTTGGATGGGTGGCTAAATACTTTTGACAATATAGTGTACCTACAATACTGACCCCTGACCTCTGGTGGCGGCCATGACACATTGAATGATTGACACTTTGACTCCTTGATGAGCTCAGCACTAAATTGCTTTTAAACACTCCTGCGGCGCTACGTGCACGTCCATCCACGTGCACGGCCACGTGCACTGCCCCACTTTAACTTGTATTTTAGGACGTTCCCAGTCGGCCGCGTTTGCCCTCATCTTCCTCTCCTCCTGGAGACTACTTCTCTATGTCTTCATCATCCTCATCTACTTCATCATCTTTATCATCCTCTTCTTTATGCTCTTCATCATATTCAGCATCATCATCTTTATCATCATCTTCATCCTTTTTATCATCTTCATCATTGCCATCATCTCCATCATCTTCATTATCATGTGTTAGCAGAGTTTTACTTCCTGTCTTCTTGTTTCCTTATATATTTCGACTTCCTGTCTGCTTGTTTTCAGACATATTTCTACTTCCTGTCTGCGTGTTTTCAGACATATTTCTACTTCCTGTCTGCTTGTGTTGTTACATATTTATGTCTGCTTGTTTTCTTGTATATGTTTACTTCCTGTCTGCTTGTTTTATTACATATTTGTACTTCCTGTCTGCTTGTTTTATTACATATGTCTACTTCCTGTCTGCTTGTGTTGTTACATATTTATCCTTCCTGTCTGCTTGTTTTCTTGCATATGTTTACTTCCTGTCTGCTTGTTTTCTTACATATTTTTACTTCCTGTCTGCTTGTTTTCTTACATATTTCTACCTCTTGTCTTCTTGCTTATATATTTATCTTTCCTGTCTGCTTGTTTTCTTGCATATGTTTACTTCCTGTCTGCTTGTTTTCTTACATATTTTTACTTCCTGTCTGCTTGTTTTCTTACATATTTCTACCTCTTGTCTTCTTGCTTATATATTTATCTTTCCTGTCTGCTTGTTTTTTTACATATTTCCACCTCCTGTCTGCATTTTTGTTACATATTTGTACCTCCTGTCTACATGTTTGTTACATATTTTTTACGTCCTTTTTGCTTGTTTTCTTATGTATTTCTGCTTGTTGTCTTCTTATTTTCTTGCTTATTTCTACTTCCCATCTGCTTGTTTTCCTACATATTTTTTACTTCCTGTCTACTTGTTTTTCTAACATATTTCTACTTCCTGTATGCTTGTTTTCTTTCTTTTTTTTTTTAACTTCCTGACTGCTTGTTTTCCTACATATGTTTGCTTCTGGTCTACTTTTTTTCCATCATATTTCTACTTGCTCTCTGCATTCTTTTGTTATGTATTTATACTTCCTGTTTGCTTGTTTTCTTACATTGTTCTACTTCCTGTCTGCTTGTTTTCTTGCATATTTTTTACTTACTGTCTACTTGATTTTTTTACATATTTCTACTTCCTGTATGCTTGTTTTCTTATTTTTTTTACTTCTTGTCTGCTTGTTTTCCTACTACTTTTTTTTACTTCCTGTCTACTTGTTTTCCTACTACTTTTTTTTAACATATTTCTACTTGCTGTCTGCATTATTTTGTTACATATTTCTACTTTGTGTCTGCTTGTTTTTTTTCTTCATGTCTCTACTTCCTTTCTGCTTGTTTTCCTACATATTTTTACTTCCTGTCTGCTTATTTTCTTACATATTTCTACTTCCTGTCTGCATACTTTTGTTACATATTTCGACTTCCCGTCTGCTTGTTTTTTCCCCACATATTTCTACTTCCTGTCTGCTTATTTTCTTACATATTTCTTCTTCCTGTCTGCATATTTTCTTACATATTTCACTTCCTGTATACTTGTTGTCTTACATATTTATGCTTCCTGTCTTCTTGTGTCACTTTGAAAAGCAAGCTGGACATGCGCAGTATTTTACTGTTACAAGAAGGTCAGACAAAAACTGAATCGTACCAAAACCAAACCAATGTTCCCTTTACAATTTAAGTACATCTAATTATTCCGTTCCAGACACCAAAAATATGAAGACAAAACACTTTTTATCGAGAAAAATTATAGTTTCACATGCAGAAACAATGTGGAATAAATTACAGATCAAATGTTTAAATCAACATTACCTTTAAGTTTTTTGAACACTTTTTTGGGACGTTAAGGTGATGAATGTTAAAAAAGTAAAAGTCAATATTTTAATGATGCTCAGCACTTCTCATTGATGTCTTTGTGAAACATTCATGATTTTTCTCTGTTGTTTGATTGGATATGTAGTTCATCTTTGTGATCAATATTACAACAATTTATCATAATTACTTGCAATAAAGTCCCCTTGAAGTGGAAAGAAGTCACAACTTATTAAAAAAAAGATTAATTATGAAGAAAATTAGTATTGCTACATCGTGTCAGCTTACTGCTGAAGTGTGTGTGTGTGTGTGTGTGTGTGTGTGTGTGTGTGTGTGTGTGTGTGTGTGTGTGTGTGTGTGTGTGTGTGTGTGTGTGTGTGTGTGTGTGTGTGTGTGTGTGTGTGTGTGCGTGTGTGTGCATGTGTGTGTGGGGGGTGTATGTGTGTGTGTGTGTGTGCGCGTGTGTGTGTGTGTATGTGAGCTTGTGTGCCAGACTCCTATGATGTATTTGTCATGAAAAGAGTGCTACTGAGCACGAGTGTGTTGTACTGACAAGCAGTAAGTGAAGAACATTTTCTACCATCAAGTCAGCCTGATGACTCGTGAAGTCACTACGTGATGATGTCACGATGCGATGATGTCATGATGTGATCATGTCACAACCTGATTATGTCATGATGGAATGATTTCAAGATACAATGTCATGATGTGATGATATTAAGAGGTGATGATGTCACGATGCGATGATGTCATGATGTGATAATGTTGTGATGGAATGATGTTACAACCAATGATGTCACAGTCTGATGATGTCACAATGCAATAATTTCACAAAGCGATATATGTTACGATGTGATCATGTCACAACCCGATGATGCCATGATGTGATGTGTTGACCCGATGATGTCATCATGTGATAATGTCACAATGTGATGATGTCACAACACGATTATTTGATGTTGTCACGATGCAATGATATCACGATTCGATGGTGTCACAATGCGATGATATCATGACCTGATATCATTACCTGATGATGTCACGATGCAATGATGTCATAATGGAATGATGTCACAATGCGATGATGTCACGATGGAATGATGTCCCCATGCGCGGATGTCACAATGCGACAATATCATGACCTAATGTCACGATGTGATGATATCATGACCTGATGATGTCACGACACAATGATGTCACGATGCGATGACAACATGACCTGATATCATGACCTGATGATGTCACGATGCAATGATGTCATGATGGAATGATGTCACAATGCGATGATGTCACGATGGAATGATGTCACGATGTGATTATGCCATGATGGAAGGATGTCAAGATGCGATGATGTCACGATGCGATGATATCATGACCTAATGTCACAATGCGATGATATCATGACCTGAAGATGTCACGATGCAATGATGTCACAATGTTAGGATGTCACGATGCGATGATATCATGACCTGATGATGTCACAATGCGATGATATATGACATGATGATGTCATGATGCAATGATGTCATGATGCGATGATGCAATGATGTCACGGTGCAATGATGTCATGATGCAATGATGCCATGACCTAATGTCACAATGCGATGATATCATGACCTGATGATGTCACGATGCAATGATGTCACGATGTTAGGATGTCACGATGCGATGATATCATGACCTGATGATGTCACAATGCGATGATATATGACATGATGATGTCACGATGCAATGATGTCATGATGCGAGGATGCAATGATGTCACGGTGCGATGATGTCATGATGCGATGTCACGATGTGATGATATCATGACCTGATGATGTCACAATGCAATGATGTCACGATGCGATGATGTCACAACATTAGCGTCTCAGCATTAGACACTCTGAAGGCGTCTTCCTCTTTAATTAGCATCTGTGTTGTTTCACCTTTAATTAGGCAACAGATTAGCGAGCAGCTGTCAATCTTATTACCGTCGCTGTTATCGCTTCACATCTCACACGCGCCTCCACAGACGACCTGAAGCTGACTGGAGGTTAAGCGTTACCGTGGAAACCCACCATGCCGCATCTGTCCATCAAGTTTGTCGTCGTCAGCGCACTTCTTGTTAGGATGTTTGACGCCTCTCACACGCGATGATGGAACGTCTTTGGAGCAGCGGCTGAGTTTCAGTCGGGAATTCAACGAGCCTCCTCGTGTGTCCTGACTGGAAGAAGATGGAAGCTGTGACACATGAGCCACAATCAATGGAGACGATGATGTCATCGTGGCGAGCAGCCCCACGGACACTTTGGAGACCGCATGCTCGTCCTCCCAGGAGCTTCATGCAGCAATTATGGCGGGACAAAGGCCAGAAGACTTAGAAGTTTCACATCAGCAAATAATGTCACCGATGATGTCATCATGCTGGTCACATGACCCTGAGGGCGAGGCTAGCGGCAGCTTTGTGTGATGTTACTTCTGAGCTAACAACGAAGACATCAGATAAATCTGTGCTTATCCTCGTCGTACCCCCTCGAAATGATGAAGACCAAACACACACACAGGAGGGACAAGTCCTTCAGGTCCAAACGTGGCACAACATAGGAGGGACAAATCCTTCAGGTCCAAACGTGGCACAACATAGGAGGGAAAAGTCCTTCAGATCCAAACGTGGCACAAAATAGGAGGGACAAGTCCTTCAGGTCCAAACGTGGCACAACATAGGAGGGACAAGTCCTTCAGGTCCAAACGTGGCACAAAATAGGAGGGACAAGTCCTTCAGGTCCAAACGTGGCACAACATAGGAGGGACAAGTCCTTCAGGTCCAAACGTGGCACAATATAGGAGGGACAAGTCCTACAGGTCCAAACGTGGCACAATATAGGAGGGACAAGTCCTTCAGGTCCAGATATTCAGGAACGTTCCTTTGAGGACCACAAGACTGCTGCTGTGAAAGAAGACTTTTGTGTCAAACTGGTAAAAAGTTTTTCTCCAGAAGCGAAGGTTGATGACATTTCCAAGGTTGTTTTGCCAAACATCAGCGGACGACATATTTATATTTATATTTATATTTATATTTATATTTATATTTATATTTATATGCAGGACGGTCAGATGCTCCACCCCTCAAATTGAAAAAGTGAAGAAGACTTTTGAAAAGCAAGAAAAGTCCAAGTGTTGCTTCCTGGACTTCATGTTCAAGAACTTGACTACAAAAACTTGGACTTGACTACAAAAACATGGATTTGACTACAAAAACATGGACTTGACTACTAAAACAAAGACTTGACTACAAAAACATGGACTTGACTACAAAAACTTGGACTTGACTACAAAAACATGGACCTGCTACAAAAACATGGACCTGACTACAAAAACATGGACCTGACTACAAAAATATGGACTTGACTACTAAAACAAGGACTTGACTACAAAAACATGGACTTGACAACAAAAACAAGGACTTGACTACAAAAACATGGACTTGACTAAAAAAACAAGGACTTGACTACAAAATCATAGACTTGACTACAAAAACATGGACCTGACTACAAAAACAAGGACTTGACTACAAAAACATGAACTTGACTACAAAAACTTGGACTTGACTACAAAAACTTGGACTTGACTACAAAAAAATGGACTTGACTACAAAAAAATGGACTTGACTACAAAAACATGGACGTGACTACAAAAACATGAACTTGACTACAAAAACATGGATTTGACTACAAAAACATGGACTTGACTACAAAAACATGGACTTGATTACAAAAACATGGATTTGACTACAAAAACAAAGACTTTACTACAAAAACATGGACTTGACTACAAAATCATAGACTTGACTACAAAAACATGGACTTGACTACAAAAACAAGGACTTGACTACAAAATCATAGACTTGACT
>NC_084736.1:25163159-25170659 GCF_033978785.1 Entelurus aequoreus | reverse complement strand
ACCTCAACCACCTGCCGCCCGCCTACGAGCTGAGCCTCCAATCAGACTTAAGTAAACACTCTTGACCCCGCCTCTTCAAGTGGATCATAGTAGCACAATGTTTATTCATCCATTCATTCCACATGCTGATATACTGCAGGTTTTAAGTGTTGTACGTGCATACAAATGTTTTAAGTCACATTTCTCTCTCAGGTCATATTTCTCCTCTTTTGTTGAGAAGAATTGTTGTCGGTAAACTTTGCTTTGTGACAAAATGTTAGCTGTTGGCAAATGCACCAAATCCTTGAATTTGAATATTTTTGATTCAGTACATGAAGGATTTATTAACTCACTTTTAATCACATGAACTCACATTTATTCAAATTAACTCACTTGTATTCATATTAACTCACAGTCAATCACATTAAACCACTTTAATATACATGTATTCCCATTAACTCACTTCTAATCCCATTACGTCACATTTAATCACATTAACTCACTTTTAGGCATATTACGTCACATTTAATCACATTAACTCACTTTTAGGCACATTATGTCACATTTAATCCCATTAACTCACTTTTAATCACATTACTTCACTTTTAAACACATTACCTCATATGTATTCACATTGAATCATATTAAATCATTTCAATCACATTAACCCACATTTAATCCCATTAACTCACATTGAATCACACTACCTCACTGTTAATCACATTAACTCACATTTAATCACATAACTCATATATAAGAAGATTCAAGATTCAAGATGCTTTATTGTTGTCCATTCTTTAACATGTACAAGACACATAAGAACTGAAATTTCATTTTCGGCACATGTTATCAACTTAACTTATATTTAATCGTATTTAATCACATTAACACACTTTCAATCGCATTAACTCATTTAATCACATTAACTCATATTTAATCACATTACCTCATATTTAATCACATTAACTAACATTTATACACATTACTCATTTTAATCAAATTACTAATTTTAAACACATTAACTCACATTAAATCACATTAACTCATATTTAATAACATTAACTCACATTAAATCATATTAACTCACTTTTAAACATATCAACTCACATTTAGTCACAGTAACTCCTATTTAGGCACATTAATCACATTAACTCACATTTAATCACATAACTTATTTTTAATCACATTTTATCACCTTAACTTATATTTAATCACATTTAATCGCATTGACTTATATTTAATCACATTAACTCACTTTTAATCACATGACCTCACTTTTCAGCACATTGCATCATATATATTCACATTGAATCATGTTAAATCATTTTAATCACATTAACTCACATTTAATCACATTAACTCAGATTTAATCACAATAACTCACATTTAATCACATTACCTCACTTTTAATTACATTAACTCACATTTAATCATATAACTCATATTTAATCACATGTTATCACCTTAACTTATATTTAATCGTATTTAATCATATTAACACACTTTCAATCGCCTTTTCTCATTTTTAATCACATTAACTCATTTGATCACATTAACTCACATTTATTCACATTAACTCACATTCAAACACATCACTCATTTTAATCACATTACTCATTTTAATCACATTAACTCACAATATATCACAATATCTCAAATTCTATCACATTAAATCATATCGACTTACTTTTTTTTTTTAAATCAACTCACATTTAGTCACATTAACTCCTATTTAGTCACATTAATGACATTAACTCACATTTAATCACACAACTCATATTTAATGACATTTTATCACCTTAACTTATATTTAATCACATTAACTCACATTCAAACACATTACTAATTTTACTCACATTACTCATTTTAATCACGTTAACTCACATTAAATCACATTAACTCATATTTAATCACATTAACTCACATTAAATCATATTAATTCACTTTTAAACATATCAACTCACATTTAGTCACATTAATTCCTATTTAGTCACATTAACTCACATTTAATTGGGGCGGCATGGCATAGTGGGTAGATCGCCCGTGTCAGAAACCTGAGGGTTGCAGGTTCGCTCCCTGCCTCTTACCATGCCGTTGTGTCCTTGGGCAGGACACTTCACCCTTGCCCCCGGTGCCGCTCACACCGGTGAATGAATGTTGAATGAATGATAGGTGGTGGTTGGAGGGGCCATAGGCGCAAATTGGCAGCCACGCTTCCATCAGTCTACCCCAGGGCAGCTGTGGCTACGAAAGTAGCTTACCACCACTAGGTGTGAATGAATGATGGGTTTTTAACATGTAAAGCGACTTTGGGTACTTAGAAAAGCGCTATATAAATCCCATTTATTATTATTATTATTATTATAATCACATAACTCATATTTAATCACATTTTATCACCTTAACTTATATTTAATCGCATTAACCCACTTTCAATCGCATTGACTCATATTTCATCACATTAACTCACTTTTAATCACATTACCTCACTTTTGAGCACATTACTTCATATGTATTCACATTGAGTCATATTAAATCATTTTAATCACATTAACTCACATTTAATCACATTAACTCACATTTAATCACATTAACTCATAATTAATCACATTAACTTACATTTAATCACAATAACTCATAATTACTCACATTACCTTACTTTTGATTACATTAACTCACATCTAATCATATAACTCATATTTAATCACTTGTTATCACCGTAAATTATATGTAATCGTATTTAATAAATGATAAATGGGTCATACTTGTATAGCGCTTTTCTACCTTCAAGGTACTCAAAGCGCTTTGACAGTATTTCTACATTTACCCATTCACACACACATTCACACACTGATGGCGGGAGCTGCCATGCAAGGCGCTAACCAGCAGCCATCAGAGGCAAAGGGTGAAGTGTCTTGCCCAAGGACACAACGGACGTGACTAGGAAGGTAGAAGGTGGGAATTGAACCCCAGTAACCAGCACAGCCACTCTACCAACTTCGCCACGCCGTCCCACATTAACACACTTTCAATCACATTAACTCATATCAATCAATCAATGTTTATTTATGTAGCCCTTAAGGCTGCAGCTAACGATTATTTTTGTATCGATTAATCTATAGATTATTTTTTTCGGTTAATCTATAGATTTTTTTCGATTAATCTATAGATTATTTTTCCTTTTACCGATTATTTTTTTATTCAAAATGAAGATGAAAAAATAAATGTAGGCCAGTTTTTTCAAAAGGCATGGCTTTTATTTACAAAAAAAAAGAAGTATGGCCACTCAGTCAACATTGACAACAACATGACTAAATATTCTGTAATAATGTAAACATTTAAAACTTTTAACATTTAACAAAATTAAAAGTAGCTTATTTGCTTTTTAATGTGCAAATATAAAAGTCAACATCCAGTGCAAATCTTAATATTCTGCAATAGTATAAGCATTTCAAAAGTAAAAGTATTGCTTATTTTGCTTTAAAATGTGCAAAAATAAAGATAAACATCCAATACAAAAAAGTGCAAAACGAAATATTCTGTAACAACAGTGTAAACATTTCAACAAAAGTGAAAGTATTGCTTATTTGCTAAAATGTGCAAAAATTAAGATAAACATCCAATACAAAAAAGTGCCAATCTAAATATTCTGGAGCACTGTAAACATTAAGTATTGCTTTTAAAATGTGCAAAATAAACATCCAGTCCAACACAGTACACAATAACCAATTCTACTCATTCCAGTGAGTGTCTAACAATTGTAATGAAGAAAGGTTAGCATGTCTACATGCTCTGGTTCTTTTCATGTTTACAATATTCCCAGCAGCTGAAAATAGGCGCTCAGAAGGTGTCGATGTGGCTGGAACTGAGAGCTAATTAGCCTTCACCTCAAACCAGGACTGCGAGTGAGCTGAGCTGCAGTTTAAGTTTCTAGAAGGTCAACGGGTTCATAGTGATGTGTAGTAGAATTTCTGACCTTTGACCTATATTGCATGTCTATCAAGAATGTACGCTCACTTAATTTCTCTTCTATTCTGTGCCAGTGGGACAAAGGTGAATATGGAGTTGTGCCAACCTGTCTACAGAATGTTTAGAATTTCCAAATATGACTAAGAGATACAAGGTTGTTTTGGAACAGACAAAACCAAAACAAAACAATCATGACGCATTAGATAACAAACAATGACGCACAAGAGACATATAAAAAATGGCAGAAGACCGGAACTCGACAGTGATTTTGGCTTGTGTGTGTCTTGTTTACTCCGGAGTAACATGTGGTCTGTCTGAACGGCCAACTTAATTCAACCTGCACTTCTGATAATGGGTAAATAAATTTGTTGTACTAAACTACTTTTGTTGCCTGTTTAAGCTTCGGACAATCCACTACAATGTTACTAGTAGTTGACTGGGAGGTGTTTATTATCATTTGGGGAGAGTCCGCTGCCTGATGCTCACCTGCTAAACACCTATCTGCTCGACGCTGAAGCGATGACTACATGCGCTCTGAATACGCACTGCTGATTGACTGCTAACGCTCTGAATACGCACTGCTGATTGGCTGATAATGCTTTCTGTGTACCAATCAGATGGTTGTGTGGGTGGGACAATGCTGCGTGCTGAGACAGAGGCAGAAGGAGCAAAGCAGCTTGTTAACACTTTAGCTTAGAAACTCGTTCGGTACACCCCCATACCGAACCAAAAGCCCCGTACCGAAACGGTTCAATACAAAACACGTACCGTTACACCCCTAGCAGATACAAATGACACATTCATGTTTTTGTGTAATGATGACAACGTATGCTCACGCGGACGATTGACTAGTTGATGGTTTTCTTTTCAAATGTTCGTTCATAGCCGTTGTGCTGCTATGATAGGCCATTTCCGCTCGACACAGTGTGCATACAACAACATTATTAGGCCGTTTATTGAAATACTCCCACACTTTTGACGACTTTTGGCGTGCTTTTTCCCCCCGCTCGCATCGTCTGCTTTGATTGCCTGCTTTGCGCTTCGCCATGACGGTAGTGTGACGTAAATATGCGACGCGTCGACGCACAAAAACGGCGTCGACGTATTTATGTAACCGATGACGTCGACTATGTCGACGCGTCGTTTCAGCCTTAGTAGCCCTAAATCACAAGTGTGATTTAATATTGATATATTTTATCACATTAACTCATATTTGATCACATTAACTCACATGTATTCACATTAACTAACATTAACTCACATCATTCAAACACATTAGTCCTTTTAAATAACATTACTCATTTTAATCACATTAACTCATGTTTTCCTATGTAAGTAAATTAACTCATATTTAATCACATTTGATCACATTAACTCATATTTTCCCATGTAATCACATTAACTCATATTTAATCACATTTGATCACATTAACTCATATTTTCCCATGTAATCACATTAACTCATATTTAATCTCATGACCCGTATTTAATCACATTTAATCTTATTAACTCATATTTTATCACATTTAATCACATTAACTCATATTTAATCACATTTGATCACATTAACTCATATTTAATCACATTTGATCACATTAACTCCTGTTCAATCACATTTGATCACATTAACTCATGTTTCCCATGTCATTACATTAACTCATATTTAATCACATTTAATCACATTACTCATATTTAATCACATTTAATCACATTACTCATATTTAATCACATTTGATTACATTAACTCATGTTTCCCATGTAATCACATTAACTCATATTTTATCACATTTAATCACATTAACTCATATTTGATCACATTAACTCATATTTAATCAGATCGCATTAACTCATATTTAATCACATTACCTGTATTTAATCATTCTTAATCATATTAACTCAAATTAAAATAAATTGAATTAAATTGTAAATCAGGTTCAAACCTATTGAATCACATAACAACACAAATAAAAAAGGTATTCAGTTATATTAAAACCCAGTAATTGACATTAAAACACAATAAAACCCAACAATAAATCATAATAAAACACAAAAAAATGCATTAAATGACATGTTGTCACATGAAAATGTTAGTTAACATTAAATTACATTCAAACCTGATGAAACAATTAAAAACACAATAAGTCACATATAAACATTTTAATCCCAATATAACACCTGAAAAATGTAAATTACATTTCAAATTTAAAAAAAATGTCTTCATGTGTTAAAAAGGAAGAAACAAACATTAATTTGTAGCTTTAATAAAAATGGTTTTGGAAGCATGTCACATGACAGACGCTAATTAGCACTCGTTAGCAACTTCCTTCTGTATCACCGCTCGCCGTCGTGCTAATTGTGATGATGATGATGATGGCGATAATGATGGCGAGGACTCGCCAGCAGCGTTGATGCTGAGTAATGAATCAAGACAGGAAGTGATGCACAGCTAGCAGGTAGTCGTCAGACTGAATCTTTACATCAGGAGGCGGGGCCATGTTGTGTTGAGTGTGATGTCATGCTAAATGTAAAGAAAGATAAGAGAGGCAACGTTGCTATAGACTGAGCGGTCATTAGGAAGGAAAGGGGGCGGAGTCAGGTGAGAGAAATAACTCCTCCGCCTTGTGCCTTGACCGATGACATCATCACGCACGATGACCATCAATGTCGGCCATCTTGCGCTCTCTGTCTCTAGTTTGTCCTGACGAGATTGTTTTGTGTGTCAGGTGACAAGGACGTGGATGACTTCTATGGCAGGAAGCATCACCACGCTGACTTTGGCGGCCGAGGCCCCGCCCACATGATGAAGATGAACGACCTGCCCCATCACCACCAGCAGCGTCAGCGCCCTCGCCGCGTGCAGCGGGCCTTGTCCCAGGACCACGTCCTGTCCCCGCCCAGGACGCCGCGCCGCGGGGACTACGGCCTGTCCTCGTACGGCGCGGTGGCGGCGGCGGCGTACGGGAGCAGCCGCCACCTCTCGGACGAGCAGCTACTGTCGGCGGACCGCCTGCACTCCCAGGATCCTCTGCTGTCGCCCGCCATGCGGCGTGACAAGTTCCGAGAGAAGGCCATGGCGCGCGCCATGTCCCACGCCGACATGCTGCTCCCCACCACGCCCGTCATGGACCGCCACAAGATGACCAAGATGCACTCTCAGCCCGGCGACGCCTACAATACGCTGACGATCAGCCAGCACGCCAGCGCCGGCAAGAGGCAGGCCTTCGCCTCGCGGCGGACGCACACGGTGGACCACCTGCAGTTCATCCCGGGACACCACCACACGTACCGCGGCGGGAAGAACGAGGTGACCGTTTGACCGCTTCCTGCTCCTCAGCTTCCTGCTGCCGGCGATAGTCAAAAGGGCTTGAAGCGGCGCCACGGCGAGGGATCCTCCGTTTTGTAACTGAACCTGTGAGGCTTGAGTTGGCCCCGCCCATCAGGAGGCGGGCTGGACGGTTAACAAGCACAACGTTAGCGTTCATGCTAGCAAAGACTGTAAATAAGCTTCTTGCGTCCTTCTAGATCAGGGGTGTCCAAACTTTTTCCAATGTG
>NC_084736.1:25135659-25160659 GCF_033978785.1 Entelurus aequoreus | reverse complement strand
AAAACATTTTAGAAATTATTTTGAATTGGTCAATAATTCATAACAACATTGGTTTTATTTCATTATAATTTTTTGAGAAATGATGTTTAAAAAAAAAATTCCCACTAAAGTTCTTGGGGAACCAAAAGGGTCCCACTCATAAAAGTGTCAAAAATAAGTCATAGATTTTTTAATTTTTTATTTTAAACACTTAAATCTGTAGATCGGGATTTATTTTGTTTTTGTTTTGTTTTACGCCCTTTTGTCAAAAATGGACACCCCTGTTCGAGAACCTTTCTTTCTCCTAATACACATTTCAACTTCGATAAAGCTCCGCCCTGCCCATTTAGCTCCGCCCACATGGACCTTATACATCTGCATATATTTGTTTACGTTTGTGCCGTTCGCTTTGTTCGGTTCCTCTGTTCTAACCAGCCAGAACCTGACAGCCAATCAGACGCTGTCTAACTGCGAGGTCCTTCCTGCCAACATTAAATATATTCCCATTGAACAAAACGTTCTGTTCATTCGGTACCAATAGAACGTAAGTCAGGACTAGGCTGCACTCCATGGGGGGGGGGTGTCGTTAGCTCCGCCCCCTCCTTGTGTTCAGCCAATCAGCTCGTCCTCCTGTTTCCTGTCATCTTTGTGCTGAGTCATGGTTCTGATCGCTCTTTTAGAAGAAATAAACGCATTTACTTTGATGTTTTCTCCTGTTTTTATTGACCAGCACGTTTCAGATGTTCATCCAAACGGTCAAAGGTCAGTGAAATTGTTTTTCTTTTTTTTTTTATTATTTGTGTCCGCTTGAATGAAGAATCCTGCGTCCAAATGTCACACATCATAAACTGTCGGCTCGGTTGACCTTTGGATGAAAGCGGCCAGGAAGAAGTGTGAACTTTGCACCTTTTTTTCACCCCCTGTCAATGCTGTCATTGGTCGAAGGTGTCAGACAGGAAGTGCTTCCTGATTGGTCGGAGCCTCTCGAGAAGAAGTCCGACCGCTGACCTCCGAAGAAGTAAAACGATGCGGCCCATGCTAGAGCTGATGCCGGCGTGGGGGGCGGAGCTTGTGGATAAGGACTGTTAAAAAAAAAAAAATTAGCGTTGTCATGGCAACAGAGTGAACGCTGCAAAGATACAAGTGTAAAAAGAAGTTGAGCACTTTGAATTATGATACAACCGATTGTCTCCATGTGAGGCCCCGCCCATCGGAGCTTTGGGGGCGTCGCCCTGGATACGCACGACCCCAATGATCGATGGCGTCGATGGCTAGCTGCTGAATTAGCATGCGCTGAGTTAATAAAGCCGCCGCGCTCGCTGGTCCGGCGGGACGCCTCACGCCTGAGGACTCAGAGCTTGGTTGCCATGGTAACCTGGGCAATATGGACCATTCAAACTCTCATATTTTTTGTGTTATGGAGGAAAACTTCTTATTATTCTTTAAACCCCAACAGGCCACGCCTCCTCTCAGTTGGGCTGTGATGTCATAACTGCGGAACACCCCCAAGGGGAGGTCAAAGGTTGCGAGACAATCATACAGTTATAAGGCTGTTGCCATGACTACGATGCTCCGGTCATTTTTCTGATGTGTTTTTGTTTATTCTTTATTGAGTGTACCTAATAAAATACAAAGTTGAAAGTATTACTGTTGAAAACAGAACGAATATGTATGTATCATATTGTTTTATCCATCCATTTTCTGCCTCTCGTCCCTATTATTATATTATATTGAATGTGTAATTTTAAAGAGGAAAATTAAAAACTTTAGCTCTTTTAGTGTCCAGTTGCTAAGCAGATGAAGATATATTTACATTAGTCCATTTCAATAATGTATTATTTTATTATATATATATATATATATATATATATATATATATATATATATATATATATATATATATATATATATATATATATATATATGTATATATATATATATATATATATATATATATACGTATATAAATACTTTCACTTTAAAATCAGTGCCTCTATCATATCCAAATAAAACATATTTGTTTTTACCTACTTGAACTGTTGCTATTTATTAAAAAAGTGATTTCAAACCATAAGAGGCTTAATTGTTTGCTTTAAAAAAAACAAAAACTTTGGTCAAACAGGGAACAAAAATCTAATAATTGATAAATTTTATGGATGAATGTTCTCAAAAAGCTTTTATATTGGAAATATTTTATAGTTTATTTTAATAGGCGCGTTTTTTTCAGTCACGTGGTGCAACTGATGATGAGTTCAGGTGCTTGCTAGTATAGGAAAACTTGCAGTGTTTCTTTTGACTTCTCTTATTGGCTAATTGAGTGTCTGATACACATCCAGATACATATCCTAGTAATATATATATATATATATATATATATATATATATATATATATATATATATATATATATATATATATATATATATGTATATATATATACATATATATATATATATATATATATATATATATATATATATACATATATATATATATATATATATATATATATATATATATATATATATATATATATATATATATATATATATATATATATATATATATATACAGGGGCGCCGCTAGGGATTTTGGGCCCCATGAAAATTACAGGGCCCCCAACACAGCGGCAACATTATAATTTCATCATCATTAGGGGCCTCTCTGGGCCCCCCTCCATCATGGGCCCCGAGAATCCGTCTCCTTTACCCCCCCCCCCCCCCCTTTTCGGCTCCCCTGTATATATATATATATACCGTAATTTCCGGACTATAAGCCGCACCTGACTATAAGCCGCACCAGCTAAATTTAGGGGAAAATACAGATTGCTCCACATATAAGCCGCACCCGACTATAAGCCGCAGGGTTTTGATATGTAATTACCGTAGTATATAGGGGTTCCTGCTACCACGGAGGGGATTGTCGGGACAGAGATGACTGTTTGGGAACGCAAAGCGTCCCATTTATTAACAATAAATCTTTCAATCATTCAATCAAACTTTCACATCTTTGACATGGCGAACAGCATTCGTGCAGAGTACAAATAATACAACGGTGCAAAGTAATACAAAGTGCTCGCCTGTACGTTATCAAAATAACCAGCCTACCGGTATATGAAAAGTCAGTCTTTAATCATTGTGTCATCGTCTTCCTCCTGCGTACTAAAACCACCGAAATCCTCTTCGTCTGTGTCGGAGAAGAACAGGTCGTAAATAAGCCGCACCCTTGTATAAGCCGCAGGGACCAGAACGAGGGGAAAAAGTAGCGGCTTATAGTCCGGAAATTACGGTATACATATACATATATATATATACATATATGTCAGTGGTGTGCCGTCAGGGCCAGCAAGGCCTTCTCTGCTGGCCTAACATAACCAGAAATCATGATCATAATTAAAGATAAAATTATTTTTTTATTTACTTTCCCAAAATATATAAAAGTATTCATATTCTCTTCATGTCCTATTATGCTCCTTCCAGTGCTGTTGTTTTTAGTTTATAGAGTTTTTATCCAATCAGAATTCAGCTTGCTTATGTTGCCATGCTGTACCAAATCTGCCTGGAGCCTTCAGAATCAACAATGCGGGCGTCTGTGCACTGTAAGTGAACGGGGACATACAGTTGATAGACAGTTGCGATAGCCAATCAGATCACAAGTTGTTGACAGTAGCCTATATAAGTAGCCTGACGTTAACAAGACTGTGATTGGATACTCACTTGTCACTCCAAAGTGAGTATCCAATTACAAGTTGCAACTTAGCAGGAAACAGGAAGTGTTGACCCACAAAGAAGGAGAACAAAACATTGATTCGGTGGCAGATATATATTGTGATGTTATGAGCTGGGTAACATAAGAACTCCATTACCCAGCATGCCACAGTAGTGAAGCGCATGCGCAGTAGCCCCATTTAGGTTGTTGAATGTAGCCATGCAGCTGGATGTTACTGACGAGCACGCTGTAGAGTAAACTTTAAGAACTCAGCCAAGACACCTCGTCTGCAAGACAACACATGTATTTGCAAGGCCATTTTCAAGAAGGATATTTAAAGGGAAACTACATATTGTGAGACCATGTCGGCCAACCCCGGAAGCTCGAATGGGTGCTACAAAATGTGAGTTCAAATATTTTATTTCTTTATTTTTTCCCTTTTAATATGTTATTTTGCCATTTTAATTTTGACAGTACCACATAAGATATGTTTTAATTGCTGATTTATAGATGTTTAAATGCGCCAGAAAATAACCTGTTTTGTACACTGTTGACTTGATCCAACGCACAGTAGTGCGTGAATGTGTTCCTGTATAGTATTTCTCCAGCAATGGTCATGTGGTGACATAAATTCTGGTATTTTTAGAGGTAATCATTGAAGTCGGACATCACTGAAGGCCTAGGTGGGAAACGCACGGCCCGCCACTGATATATACTGTGTGTATATATATATATTGAAATGTGGATTTTACATTGAATTATGAAATAAAATAAAATCCAAAACATAGAAAAGCCCCTAAAATACTGAGTTCATTAAAGGAATTTAAGTTGTTTTGGATAAGCCCAATTATTTATATATATATATATATATATATATATATATATATATATATATATATATATATATATATATATATATATATATATATATATATATATATATATATATATGTATATATATATATATATATATATATATATATATATATATATATATATATATATATATATATATATATATATATATATATATATATATATATATATATATATATATATATACATAGTTGAGGTTTCTGTGGTTTATCAGTTTCTGTGGTTATACTATGCTCAATACCGGGGTAGAGCGGAATATACGTTAGGTCAGGAAAAAACACAGAGGCTATTTCATCCCTACAAGCCTGTTTCGCAGGTTTCCCTACTCTTCAGGGCAGAATAATCCCCTGAAGAGCAGGGAAATCTGCGAAACAGGCTTGTAGGGATGAAATAGCCTCTGTATTTTTTTCTGACCTAATGTGTGTGTATATATATATATATATATATATATATATATATATATATATATATATATATATATATATATATATATATATATATATATATATATATTTTTTTTTTTTTTTTTTTTTTTTTTTTTTAAATTGGGCTGATCCAAAACAACTCAAATTCCTTCATTGAAGTCGGCATTTTAGGGGCTTTTCTATATTTTGGATTTTATTTCATTAACAATTTAATTTATTGTAAAATCCACATTTCAATTGGATAATTTGGGTTTCACTTTATTTATTTAGTTAGCTTGCAACAACAACAAAAATATATATATATATATATTATTGTAAACAGGGACATCTCTATAGCTTTTTTTGTCAGCCAATCTCTTTTCTCTTACCAATATAAATGTACAGTATGTATTTCATGTCTAGTATACAAGTCCGTAAAATATTCTAATGATATGTTATATTTTGGCTATTATGGTTTTAAAATGTTAATATTGGCAAAATAACTATTCAAATGAGATATTTTGGTTTCCCCCTACATAAAACATCTTGTTTAGAGATTCTGCAACATCCGGATGATGCTTAATTTAAAAAGTACAAGTCGAATAATGCTTGGTTTCAGAATAAAATACTTATAGTCTTTTCGGGGCATTCAATCGATCGCAACTGGACTGTTTAGTTCGTCTTTGAAGACGTTTCTCCTCTCGTCCATGTAGGCTTCATCACATCTGGTCAGACTAGACGAGAATACAATGAAAACATCCTCATTTCTAGATATACAAATCTTAAGTATTTTAGTCTTATCAAGTAAAATTGAATAATAAAAATGTAATAGATAATTTCACTACTTTTTTGTATTTTCTGTCCTAAAATCTAGTCTTTTTCCCTCATAGTTTGCCAGCTCTTATTTTGTAGTCAACTATGTGTCGCTGCCGCCCTCTGCTGGACTACCGGCGCTATTGCAGGTGTGACGACACGGAAGTTTTGACAGGAGAGTTCATTGACAGAACGAAAAGTGGCAGCGTGTGTGCGCACGTTCCACACCCGACAAAAACAACTTTTTTTTTGTTCATATTATAAAGCGAAATAACGCGGTTGCGTGTCTAAAAGAATATTAGTGGGTTTTAAGTGTGTCACACGTCATGGTGTCTGGTTACGCACATGCGCGCGCACACACTGTATTGATGATGGCTGAGGGCTGTTTGGCGATCAATCAAGTTGTGAGCTGACCTTCCTCCATCATCATCATCATCATCATCATCATGGTGGTTCCTGAAGAAGAGCTGAGTCAGTCAGAATGTTTGAGTCCATGATGGAGGTCTTGTGGGCAGCGGGTGGGGGGGTGAGGAAGAGGAAGAGAGGAGGGGGAGGAGGATGATGAAGAGGATGGGAAGCGTCCGTCAGACTCTTACTGGTTTCTCTGGTGCGGTCGCATCACACTGGCTCGGCGTCTTCAAAGGTAGGTCCCCGCCTCTCTGCTCGCGCCAAAGGTCAAAGGTCAAAAGGTGAGACGCCCTCTCCTCGCTCCTTCGGCAGGAAGCCATGACGGGCAGCCCGGAGAACATCCCGCTGGGGGAGTGCGCGCTGTCGCAGTCCCGGGACCAGCTGACGCCGCCCAGCCGCACGGACAGCACCGTGCTGACTCTGTCCCGCAGCGACTCCCTCTGGACGGCCGAGACGCCGCCGGGCCGCTGCCAGGTCTTCTGGTTCCCCATCCACTTCATGTCCACGGGCGGCGGCCTGCTGGTGTGCGGCGTCATCATCAGCGGCTTCTACTTCGCCGGCCACAGCAGGAAGGTGAGCAACTTCCTGGGCCCCGCCCTGCTCTCCATCGGCCTGATGGTGCTGGTGGTGGGCGTGGTCCTCATCCCCATCACCAAGGAGAACCGGAGACGCTCCGGCGTGAAGAAGCCGCTGGCTTACTACCGACAGCCCGCCTTCGACATTTGACCGCCGCCTCGACGCCAAGGAGGACTAGCACGGTCTGTAGTCTGTTCCGGGGTCAAGCTGTGGCCACAGTTTTTGGAGTGGGTGGTGCAAGTGTAAGGAGAAGTGGAGCCAGCATCACGTGCTGCGCGCAGGACCCCGCCGTCGTGTTGCGTGAGGAATGTGAAATGTCAATAAATGCATGACATTTTACTGCAAACTTATTCCTAGTACCTTCCTGCTCTGTCACTGCTAAGAATATAAAGGCACATTTCCCCCACGCAGTCAAATCAATACGCTTATTTATGTAAATATTAAAATAATCATTGAATACATTTACATGTTGGTATATAAATAAATAAATAAATTAATTAATTAAAATTAAAATTAAAATTAAAATTAAAATTAAAATTAAAATTAAAATTAAAATTAAAATTAAAATTGAAATAAAAAATAAATAAATTAAATTACAAAAAATACAACAACAAAAAATAAATAAATAAATATATATCCATTCATTTTCTACCGCTTGTCCCTTTCGGAGTCGCAGGTGGTGCTGGAGCCTATCTCAGCTGCATTCGGGCGGAAGTCGGGGTACACCATGGACAAGTCGCCACCTCATCGCAGGGCCAACACAGATAGACAGACTATATATAATGTGTTTTTCAAAAACATGCATCAAATAAAATTTAAGTTTGATTGAAAAAGTACAAAAATATTTTCACATGAATAAATTACAACAGTTCATAAAGTGGGCGGAGCTTCCAAATAAAGCCATAATTAGTGAGCGGAGTTAGGAAATAGTCAAATCGAATACCCTTATTCATATGTTAATTAAGTGAATCATTGCATACATTAATTGTTAGTTTATACATTAATTAAGTGGATTATATTTTATAAACTAATCTAAATAATGACATTTGTATTCCAAAAACAAGCATCAAAATAAATTCCAGTTTGATTTAAAAAGGTATAAGAATCGTTTTACATCAATAAACTTTTTTTTTTTTTAAATCATAAAGTGGGCGGGGCTTAAAAATAAAGCCATAATTAGTGAACAGAGTTAGCAAACAGTTGTACTCGGATCAAATGCGCGTATTTAAGTGTTAATTAATTAATTATTTAAAACTTTTAAAAGTTAGTTATAAAGTAATTAAATTGTTGTTGTTTTTTAAACTCATTTAAATAATAAAAGGTATTTTCCAAAAACATGCATCAAATTGAATTCAAGTTTGATTAAAAAATTATAAAATAAAAAAAATAAAAAGTCGTTAAGTGGGTGGGGCTTCCAAATAAGACCATAACTAGTGAGCAGAGTTAGTAAATATTTGTACTGAGATCAAATAAATGTATTTATGTGTTAATTAATAATTGAAACTTTTATTTACAAAACTAATTAAATATAAACTATGTATATTGTTATGTATTATCAAATATATTCATTTTTTACTTATTAACTTAAATAATACAATTTAATTTCCAAAAACATGCATTCAATCAAAATCAAGTTGGATTCAAAAATAATAAAATAGCTTCACATGAATGAATTTAAAAATCCATCATGGACGGGGACTCCAAATAAAGCCATGATTAGTGAGCAGAGTTAATAAATAGTTGTACTCAAATCCAATATACGCTTATTTATGTGTTAATCAATTAATATATTTAAATGTTAGTTAATAAATCAATGAAATTATTTATTTAAACTGATTTCAAATAACATTTTAGTGCAAAAGTACTCAGTACTTAGTACAAAACATCCATCCATCCATCCATTTTCTACCGCTGGAGCCTATCACAGCTGCATTCGGGCGGAAGGCGGGGTACACCCTGGACAAGTCGCAAAACATGCATCAAATTAAATTTAAGTTTGATTAAAAAAGAATAAAAATCGTTACAAAACATGCATCAAATTAAATTTAAGTTTGATTAAAAAAGAATAAAAATCGTTACAAAACATGCATCAAATTAAATTTAAGTTTGATTAAAAAAGAATAAAAATCGTTTAAAAAAAAAAAATCATAAAGTGGGTGGGGCTTCCAAATAAAGCCATAATGATGCCTAAGTAAAACAATAGCATAAAATGTTAACTTTGCTAACGTGATGTCACTTCCTGTCTCTACTCTTCTTCTGCGCTGCGAAAAGAAAAGCCCGGGAAAAAGTCGATTCTTTGATGAACTTTCGTGGGACGTCAAGTTGTGTGTGTGTGTCCCCAAAGACTTGTCCTACGCCAGGAGGGTTCCACTTCCGGTTCTTGCGTGCATGAGTGAGTACGTTTATAACGCTCGTTGTTCTACACTGCACTAAATAAATACATGTTATTAAAACGATCAATAAATCTGATATTATTTACACTAGTTGACTTTTATGACGGCAGAGCGTGTGCCTCACAATACGAAGGTCATGGGTTTGATCTAGGGATGTCCGATAATGGCTTTTTGCCGATATCCGATATTCCGATATTGTCCAACTCTTTAATTACCGATACCGATATCAACCGATACCGATATATACAGTTGTGGAATTAACACATTATTATGCCTAATTTGGACAACCAGGTATGGTGAAGATAAAGTCCTTTTTTTTTTTAAATCAATAAAATAAAATAAGGTAAATAAATTAAAAACATTTTCTTGAATAAAAAAGAAAGTAAAACAATATAAAAACAGTTACATAGAAACTAGTAATTAATGAAAATGAGTAAAATTAACTGTTAAAGGTTAGTACTATTAGTGGACCAGCAGCACGCACAATCATGTGTGCTTACGGACTGTATCCCTTGCAGACTGTATTGATATATATTGATATATAATGTAGGAACCAGAATATTAATAACAGAAAGACACAACCATGTTGTGTGAATGAGTGTGAATGAGTTTAAATAGAGGAGGGAGTTTTTTTGGGTTGGTTCACTAATTATAAGTGTATCTTGTGTTTTTAATGTTGATTTAATTTTTTTAAAAAACAAACAAAAAAAAAAAAAACGATACCGATAATAAAAAAAACCAGATACCGATCATTTCCAATATCACATTTTAAAGCATTCATTGGCCGATAATATCGGACATCTCTAGATCGGTGCCCTTGCTAGGGGTCTTTCTGGTTTGCGTCACCCTCCCCGTCTCTGGTTACCTACTTCCGGAACACACCTTGTTTGTCTGGTGGGCGCGGCCCTGCTGCCGGTGGGCGTGGCCAGGCTGCAGGTGAGCGGCGCCGAGCATCCCCCGTTACTCCGGCGCAGGTGTTCCAGCATGGACGCGGTCAGGGTCTTCCTGGGCAAGTGCGCGCCCCTCTTCTTCGCCGGCCTGGCCTGTGACGTCATCGGGCTAGTCATCCTCCTGGTTGGCGTGTTCGGTGACGTGCGCGCGGACGGCCGCTTCTACGGCGACTTCCTGATCTTCAGCGGCGCGCTCGTCATCTTCGTCAGCCTGGCCTTCTGGGTCATGTGGTACGCGGGCAACGTCAGGCCCGCCGCCGAGCCGCGGAGGAAGCGCAGCGGCCTGGCGCGCCTGGTCAGGAAGATCTCGGAGAGGATCACGCGCGACATGGCCGCCGCGGCGTGCGTCAAGCGCGCGGACGACGACGGCGTCGACGCCGGGGTCGCGACCCCCACCGCCCCCCACCAGGCCGGCAAAGTCACGTGGGGCAAGTCCACGGCCTACGACAATGCCGCTTATGAAGATTATAAGCGTTATGACGGCTATGACCACGAGGACCGCAAGGAGGAAGAACGGCTGTGACGTCATGTAAATCAACATTTCATCTCCGCGTCACGTGACCACTTCCTGTTTCAAATGGTCGTCATTTATCAACACGTGTCCTAATTTTTCACGCCAAGGACTAAGTTAAAGATGATATATATTGTGTCAAACATTTCTACTACTAATGTTTATTTTAATAAATATTCCTCGTCAGCGAACAAGTTTTCTGAAGGGAAGACGAAACTAAACATGTCTGAAATTTTGGTTCTGTAGTTTTAGTCATGTTTGCGCTTTGCTTCCGCGTCACGTGACACCGACTTTACCGGTTTGACTGTTGACTCGACAAACACAATGTTTACACTGCACACACACTTGGGCGCTGTCGCACACTTTGTTACACTGCTGTACAAAGTAACACTTTTACACATCAACACAATACTGTCACACAGACTGCTATACAACACAACACTGTAACACACTTTTACACATCAACACAATGCTGTCACACACCCTGCAATACAACATAACACTGTAACACACTTTTACACATCAACACAATGCTGTCACACACCCTGCAATACAACACAACACTAACACACTTTTACACATCAACACAATGCTGTTACACACACTGCTATACAACATAACACTAACACACTTTTACACATCAACACAATACTGTCACACACTGCTATACAACATAACACTGTAACACACTTACACATCAACACAATGCTGTCACACACGCTGCTATACAACATAACACTGTAACACACTTTTACACATCAACACAATGCTGTCACACACACTGCTATACAACATAACACTGTAACACACTTTTACACATCAACACAATACTGTCACACACACTGCTATACAACATAACACTGTAACACACTTTTATACATCAACACAATACTGTGACACACACTGCTATACAACATAACACTAACACACTTTTACACATCAACACAATACTGTCACACACTGCTATACAACATAACACTGTAACACACTTTTACACATCAACACAATGCTGTCACACACACTGCTATACAACACAACACTGTAACACACTTTTACACATCAACACAATGCTGTCACACACACTGCTATACACCATAACACTGTAACACACTTTTACACATCAACACAATGCTGTCACACACACTGCTATACAACATAACACTGTAACACACTTTTACACATCAACACAATACTGTCACGCACACTGCTATACAACATAACACTGTAACACACTTTTACACATCAACACAATACTGTCACACACACTGCTATACAACATAACACTAACACACTTTTACACATCAACACAATACTGTCACACACACTGCTATACAGCATAACACTGTAACACACTTTTACACATCAACACAATACTGTCACACACGCTGCTATACAACATAACACTGTAACACACTTTTACACATCAACACAATGCTATCACACACGCTGCTATACAACATAACACTGTAACACACTTTTACACATCAACACAATACTGTCACACACGCTGCTGTACAACATAACACTGTAACACACTTTTACCCATCAACACAATGCTGTCACACACACTGCTATACAACATAACACTGTAACACACTTTTACACATCAACACAATGCTGTCACACACACCGCTATACAACATAACACTGTAACACACTTTTACACATAAACACAATACTGTCACACACACTGCTATACAACATAACACTGTAACACACTTTTACACATCAACACAATGCTGTCACACACGCTGCTATACAACATAACACTGTAACACACTTTTACACATCAACACAATGCTGTCCCACACACTGCTATACAACATAACACTGTAACAGACTTTTACACATCAACACAATACTGTCACACACTGCTATACAACATAACACTGTAACACACTTTTACACATCAACACAATACTGTCACACACACTGCTATACAACATAACACTAACACACTTTTACACATCAACACAATACTGTCACACACTGCTATACAACATAACACTGTAACACACTTTTACACATCAACACAATGCTGTCACACACACTGCTATACAACACAACACTGTAACACACTTTTACACATCAACACAATGCTGTCACACACACTGCTATACACCATAACACTGTAACACACTTTTACACATCAACACAATGCTGTCACACACACTGCTATACAACATTACACTGTAACACACTTTTACACATCAACACAATGCTGTCACACATGCTGCTATACAACATAACACTGTAACACACTTTTACACATCAACACAATGCTGTCACACACACTGCTATACAACATAACACTGTAACACACTTTTACACATCAACACAATGCTGTCACACACACTGCTATACAACACAACACTGTAACACACTTTTACACATCAACACAATGATGTCACACACACTGCTATACAACATACACTGTAACACACTTTTACACATCAACACAATACTGTCACACACGCTGCTATACAACATAACACTGTAACACACTTTTACACATCAACACAATGCTGTCACACACACTGCTATACAACATAACACTGTAACACACTTTTACACATCAACAAAATACTGTCACACACACTGCTATACAACATAACACTGTAACACACTTTTACACATCAACACAATACTGTCACACACACTGCTATACAACATAACACTGTAACACACTTTTACACATCAACACAATGCTGTCACACACACTGCTATACAACATAACACTGTAACACACTTTTACACATCAACACAATACTGTCACACACGTGGCTATACAACACAACACTGTCCCGCCATCAGTGTGTGAATGTGTGTGTGAATGGGTGAATGTGGAAATAGTGTCAAAGCGCTTTGAGTACCTTGAAGGTAGAAAAGCGCCATACAAGTATAACCCATTTATCATTTATCTATTTAACACACTTTTACACATCAACACCATGAATTGAATTTACCATGAATTGATTAACGTGGACCAACAAGCCATACAAGTTGAAAAACTTATTTGGGTGTTACCATTTAGTGGTCAATTGTACGGAATATGTACTGTACTGTGCAACCTACTAATAAAAGTTTCAACCAATCAATCAATGGAATGACTCACAACAACACTAAGACACAAAAAAACACAATAACTCACAGATTAACAGACAGAATGACACACAACCACTGCTAAGACACAAAAAAACACAATAACTTACATAATAACACAGACGGAATGACACACAACAACACTAAGACACAAAAAAACACAATAACTTGCATAATAACACAGACGGAATGACACACAACGACAACACTAAGACACAAAAACACAGACAATAACAGAGATGGAATGACACACAACAAGACAAGACACAAAAACACACAATATCACACACGGAATGACACACAACAATGCTAAGACACAATAACACAGACTAAGACACACCGAATGACAAAAAATAACATTTAAACACAATAACACACAAAAACACACTGAATGACACAAAATAACACAGGAATGACACACAATAACAAACAATGACACAATAACACACATGGAAAGACACACAATAACACACACAATAACAGACAAAATGACACACAACCACACTAAGACATAAAAAACACAATAACACACACAATAACACTGAGACACAAAAACAAACACAATAACACACACGATAACAGACGAAATGACACACAACACAAAGACACAAAAACACACCCAATAACAGACGGAATGACACACAATAACACTAAGACGAAAAAAAACAATAACTTACACAATAACACAGACGGAATGATACGCAACAACACTAACACACAAAAAACACACACAATATCACAGACGGAATGACACACAACAATGCTAAGACAAAAAAAGCACAATAACTTACATAATAACAGAGACGGAATGACACACAACAACACTAAGACCCAAAAAAACACAATAACTTACATAATAACAGACGGAATTACACACAACAATGCTAAGGCACAAAAACACACACTAAAACAGATGAAATGACACAAAACAACAGTAAGACACAATAATTTACATAATAACGCAGACGGAATGACACACAACAACACTAAGACACTAAAACACACAACACTGATGAAATGACACACAACAACACTAAGACACAAAAAAACACAATAACTCACAGATTAACAGACGGAATTACACACAACAATGCTAAGGCACAAAAACACACACTAAAACAGATGAAATGACACAAAACAACAGTAAGACACAATAACTTACATAATAACGCAGACGGAATGACACACAACAACACTAAGACACAAAAAAACAATAACTTACATAATAACACAGACGGAATGACACACAACGTCACTAAGACACAAAAACACACACAATAACACAGATGAAATGACACACAACAACACTAAGACACAAAAAAAGACAATAACTCACAGATTAACCGACGGAATGACACACAACAATGCTAAGGCACAAAAAAAGACAATAACTCACAAATTAACCGACGGAATGACACACAACAATGCTAAGGCACAAAAACACACAATAAAACAGATGAAATGACTTACATAATAGCACAGACGGAATGACACACAACAACAACACTAAGACACAAAAACACAGACAATAACTGAGATGGAATGACAACAACACTAAGACACAAAAAAACACGATAACTCACAGATTAACAGACGGAATGACACACAACAATGCTAAGGCACAAAAACACAATAAAACAGATGAAATGACACACAACAACACTAAGACACAAAAAACCACAATAACTTACATAATAACACAGACGGAATGACACACGACACTAAAACACAAAAACACACAACACTGATGGAATGACACACAACAACACTAAGACACAAAAAAACACAATAACTCACAGATAAACAGACGGAATTACACACAGCAATGCTAAGGCACAAAAACACACACTAAAACAGACGAAATGACACAAAACAACAGTAAGACACAATAACTTACATAATAACGCAGACGGAATGACACACAACAACACTAAGACACAAAAAAACACAATAACTTACATAATAACACAGACGGAATGACACACAACGTCACTAAGACACAAAAACACACACAATAACACAGGTGGAATGACACACAACACTAAAACACAAAAACACACACAATATCACAGACGGAATGACACACAACAATGCTAAGACACAAAAACACACACAATATCACAGATGGAATGACACACAACAATGCTAAGACACAAAAACACACACAATAACACAGATGAAATGACACACAACAACAGTAAGACACAAAAAACACAATAACTCACTCAATGGCACAAATGGAAGGACACACAACAACTGTTAGACACAAAAAAACACAATAACTTACATAATAACAGAGACGGAATGACACAACGATAACAGTAAGACACAAAAACACACAATATAACAGAGACGGAATGATACGCAACAATGCTAAAACACAAAAAAAACACAATAACTCACAGATCAACAGACGGAATGACACAACAATGCTAAAAACAAAAAAACACAATAACTCACAGATTGACAGACGGAATGACACACAACAATGCCAAGACACAAAAAAACACAATAACTCACAGATTAACAGAGGGAATGACACACAACAATGCTAAACACAAAAAAACACAATAACTCACAGATTAACAGACGGAATGACACACAACAATACTAAACACAAAAAAACACAATAACTCACAGATTGACAGACGGAATGACACACAACAATGCTAAGACACAAAAACACACACAATAAAACAGATAAAATGATCCAAAACAACAGTAAGACACAACAAAACACAATAGGGCAAGGCAACACCCAGTTGTGTTGACGTGTCGGGGACACATACTTTGTGTGTCACTAGGGCTGGGTAACACACAGTCGTGTTGATGTGTCGGGGACACACACAATGTTGGGGGTCAGGCAGCATGGCGATGGGTCAATGGTCACTGTAGGTGTCCCTGCTGATTGCCTGACAGCTGGCCAAAGTGCTGACGTCAGCAGTCGTGAGGATGAGGATGAGGAATGAGGACCGACTAGTCGTCACAACCAGTCGGGTCACATTGCATGCTGGGCTGTGAGAGACCAGCCAGCATCAGGCGTCGTCAGAGTCAAGTCGCCATGGCCGCCGACCCGAACAGATGCAGCGTCCTCTTCCTGTCTCTGGCCGTGCTCCTGGACGTTGTGGGCCTGCTCCTCTTCCTCGTCGGCATCTTCTCCTCGCTCAGCTTCTACGACTTCTTCGTGCTGTCGGGGCCTCTGCTGATCTTCCTCAGCCTCTTCCTGTGGATCTTCTGGTACATGGGCAGCCTGGTGGTCCCCGATGAGGAGCTGGACCTGCCCAGACCCGACATCCTGTGACCCGGGAAGGAAGACCGGGCTGGTCTGTGCGGCGAGGAGGCCGACGTCCCGCGGTTCCACCGCTGGGCCTGCGGGGACTCGGGAGCCGAAACAGGAAAGGCGGAGGATCCAGACAATATTTTCTTACGGTTTTGATCGATCATGGTGTACGTGACTGCGATGAAGACTGAAACCTGCCTTCACAGACTCTCACCTGGTTTGTCAGCGCTCGTCAAACAGGCGGCACAGGTTCTTTTTACACAACCCTGCTTTCTGTTCCGCCCATACAGTAGGTCGCCGACATGAGAGACGAGCGCGCTAGCCACTGAGCTAAAAGCCAAACTCCTCTTGAGGTTGGTCTCTGCGTTAGGGCACTGAATCATTGGGCGCCTAACAAGCCGATCCCTTCACGATTCCTAGAATGGTGCTCGTGCTCCACCTAGTGGTACTTCAGAGAATCACTCTATGAAATATTCAAACACAGTGTTACTGTTCAAACTGTGTGTAATGTTACAGTGGCCACAAAGATTAAATATACTTGTCAAATTAAACCTCTGCCTTGTTTGTAATGATTACTTGGGCCTGCTACGCTACTTTATTTTAATGTGGGTCATTATGGTGGCACTTGGAGTTGTAGATCAGCCTCAGTCTGTGGTTATAAAGTTAATTTTTAATATATGTCAGAACCGTTTTTTTATGGCAAAACACAAAATATGCAATGTTTTCCCCCAAAAAATGTGCAAAGTGGAATATTTGATGTGAAGTAATTGGAGCCTTAAATAGGTCAACAAATTAATAACATTTATTTTAATTTATTGTAATTTTTTTCTGAGCTATGACAGTTTAAACATAAGTCAGCTAAAATATGGGGATCCAAATAAGTCATACATTATACTATTTGTATTTCATTTTACTTTTACTTTCACTCTCAACGCTTAAGTTTCGAGATCAACTGTCGATATAAAGTGATTTTGAAAATATATTTTATGCCTTTTGTCAAAACCATGTTTTTGTTGTTTTTCTTGTATCCTTTTTTTAACATGTTTTTTGGGGGGCCGGCGGGTGGGTCAAAACACAAAATATGCCATGTATAAGATTATTACCAAGAAAACATTTAAATATATGTTTTTTTTGTTTGATGCACCTTTTGTCAAAAAAAACATAGTTTTTAATACGGCAAATACACAAAATACAAAATATTTTTCCCAAAACCTATTTCAAAGTGGACTATTTGATGTGAAGTAATTGGAGCCTTGAATTAGTCAATAATTCATAACAATATTATGTAAAAATTTTTCAATATTTTTGTCAAAACCATGTTTTTGGTGGAGCAAAAACACAAAATATGCCATGATTTCCCCCCAAAAATGAAGTAATTGGAACCTTAAATAGGTCAATAATTCATAACAACGTTGATTTAATTCATTATTATGTTTTGAGCCATGACACTTTACAAAAAAAGCCCACTAAAATCTTGGGGATCCAAAAGGGCCCCACTCATGAAATTGTTAAAAATAACTCATATGTTAAATTATTTTTTAAATCCCTAGACCAACATCATATCTATCCGTCAGTTATACGTTTTTCTTTTTTTTCTTTTTTTTTGTTGTTGTTTTCTGCACCTTTTGTCAAAGAAAACATAGTTTTTATACAAAAAATGCCATATATACTTTTTTTAAATAGTTGTTTTGTTTTATAATAGTTTTGTTTTAAAATATGTTGTCAAAACCATGTTGTTTTTGTTGATTTGATATATACGTTTTTTTTAAACCATGTTTTTTTAGGGTCCGGGATCAAAACACAAAATATGCCATATATATGTTTATCTTTTTTTAAATATTTTTTTGGTTTTATGCACCTTTCGTCAAATAAAACATAGTTTTTTATACAGCAAACACACAAAATATGAAATATTTTCCCCTAAACATATTTCAAAGTGGAATATTTGATGTGAAGTAATTGGAGCCTTAAATAGGTCAAGCGATTAATAACAACATTGATTTTAGTTTACAATATATTTTTCTGAGCTTTGACAGTTTAAAAAAAAAAGTCAACTAAAATTTGGGGATCCAAATAAATCATACATTATATTATTTTTACTGAATTTAATTTTTTACTTTCAACACTTAAATCTCTAGATCAACTTCAGGTCTATCTGTTGATATAAAGTAAACATTTTTAAATATTTTTGTCAAAACCATGTTTGTTGGGGGAGCAAAATATGCCATGATTTCTCCCCAAAAATGAAGTAATTGGAGCCTTAAATGGGTCAATAATTCATAACAACGTTGATTTTGATTCATTATTATGTTTTGAGCAATGAAAGTTTACAAAAAAGCCCACTAAAATCTTGGGGATCCAAAATGAAAATGCTAAAAATAACTGAACGTTAAATTATTGTTTTAATCCCTCAATCAACGTCATATCTATCCGTCAGTTATAGGTTTTTTATCTGTTTTCATGTTTTTTTGTTGTTTTATGCACCTTTTGTCAAAGAAAACAGTTATTGTACAACAAACACACAAAATATGCAATAATTTCCCCAAAACATATTTCAAATTGGACTATTTGATGTGAAGTAATTGGAGCCTTGAATTAGTCAATAATTCATAACAATATTATGTACATTTTTTTCAATATTTTTGTCAAAACCATGTTTTTGGTGGAGCAAAAACACAAAATATGTCATGGTTTCCCCCCCAAAATGAAGTAATTGGAACCTTAAATAAGTCAATAATTCATAACAACGTTGATTATGTTTTGAGCAATGACAGTTTACAAAAAAGCCCACTAAAATCTTGGGGTTGCAAAATGAAAATGTTAAAAATAACTAAACGTTAAATTATTTTTTAAATTCCTAGACCAACGTCATATCTGTCCTTCAGTTTAGTTTTTATCTTTTTTTCATCTTTTTTTGTTGTTTTATGCACCTTTTGTCAAAGAAAACATAGTTATTGTACAACAAACACACAAAATATGCATTATTTTCCCCAAAACATATTTTAAAGTAGAATATTAGATGTGATTGGAGCCTTGAGTGAGTCAATAATTCATAACATTGATTTTTATTTATGATCTTTTTTTTTAACAATGACAGTTTAAAAAAACAAAATAGGTAATTGGAGTCTTAAATAGGTCAATAATTCATAACTACATTGATTTTAATTCATTATTATGTTTTGAGCAATGACAGTTTACAGAAAACCCACTAAGATCTTGGGGTTCCAAAATGGCCCCACTCATGAAATTGTTAAAGATAACTCATACGTTAAATTATTTTTTTTACTTTCAACACTTACATAAGATGTTGGTCTAGGGATTTATCTGTCAAATATACGTTTTTATCTTTTTTTCCTGTTTTTGTTGTTGTTTTATGCACCTTTTTGTCAAAGAAAACATTGTTTTTTATACGACAAACACATAAAATATGAACTATTTACCCCCAAACATAATTCAACATGGAATATTTGATGTGAAGTAATTGGAACCTTGAATTAGCCAATAATTCATAACAATATTATGCCAAAAAAATTCAATATTTTTGTCAAAACCATGTGTTTGGGTGAGCAAAAACACAAAATATGCCATGATTTCCCCCAAAAAATGAAGTAATTGGAGCCTTAAATAGGTCAATAATTCATAACAACATTGATTTTAATACATTTTTATGTTTTGAGCAATGACAGTTTACAAAAAAGCCCACTAAAATATTGGTGATCCAAAGGGGCCCCACTCATAAAATTGTTAAAAATAACTCATACGTTAAATATGTTTTAAAATCCTTAGATCAACGTCATATCTTCCCGTCAAATATAAGTTTTTATGTTTTTTTAAAATGTTTTTTTGTTGTTTTATGCACCTTTTGTCAAAGAAAACATTGTTTTTTATGAACAAACACACAAAATATGCAATGTTTTCCCCCAACATATTTCAACGTGGAATATTAGATGTGAAGTAATTGGAGCCCCGAATGAGTCAATAATTCATAACAACATTGATCTTTATTTATGGTAATTTTTTGGAGCCATGACAGTTTAACAAAAAAATCTGCTAAAATTTGTGGATCCAAAAGGCACCCACTCATAAAAGTGTTGAAAATAAATCATACATTATATTATTTTTATGTCATTTTATTTGTACTTTCACTTTCAACACTTAAGTCTCTAGATTAACTGTCGATATAAAGTTAATTTAAAAAAACATGTTATGCCCTTTTGGTCAAAACCATGTTGTTGCTGTTGATTTCATATATACGTTTTTCTTAACCATGTTTTTTGGGGGGGCGGTATCAAAACACAAAATATGCCATGATTTCTCCCCAAAAATAAAGCAATTGGAGAATAATTCATAACAACGTTGATTTTGATTCATTACTATGTTTTGAGCAATGACAGTTTACAAAAGAGCCCACTAAAATCTTGGGGATCCAAAAGGGCCCCACTCATAAAATTGTTAAAAATAACTCATATGGTAAATTATTTTTTAAATCCCAAGACCAACGTCATACCTATCCGTCAAATATAAGTTTTTATCATTTTTTCATGTTTTTTTGTTGTTTTATGCACCCTATGTCAAAGAAAACATTGTTTTTTATACAACAAACACACAAAATATGCAATACTTTCCCCCAAACATATTTCAACGTACAATATTTGATGTGAAGTAATTAGAGCCTTGAATGACTCAGTAATTCATAACATTGATTTTTATTTATGATAATTTTTTGGAGCAATGACAGTTTAAAAAAAAATTCTGCTAAAATTTGGGGATCCAAAAGGGCCCCACTCATAACAGTGTTGAAAATAAGTCATACATTAAAACACGAAATATGACATATATAAAAAAAAATGCCACATACAAGTTTTTTTAAAACCTTTTTTTTAAATAATTGATTTGTTTTATGCACCTTTTGTCAAAGACTACATAGGTTTTTTTACGGCAAACACACAAAATATGCAATATTTTCCCCAAAACATATTTTAACGTGGAATATTTGATGTGAAGTAATTGCATCCTTAAATGAGTCAATAATTCAAAATATGACATATATATATATATACTTTTTAATATTTTTTTTGTTTTATGCACATGTTGTCAAAGAAAACCTAGTTTTTTTTATACGGCAAACACACAAAATATGAAATATTTTTCCCAAAAAACATATTTCAAAGTGGCATATTTAATGTGAAGTAATTGGAGCCTTGAATAGGTCAAAAATGTATAACAACATTGATTTTAATTTATTGTCATTTTTTCTGAACTATATTTCTATGCCCTTTTTTTGTCAAAACCATGTTTTTTTTGGGGGGGGGGGACAAAAAAATGCCACATATAAGTTTTTTTTAATCTTTAAAAAAAATAATTGTTCTGTTTTATGCACCTTTTAAAGAAAACATTGTTTTTTATATGGCAAAGACACAAAATATGGAATATTTACCCCCAAACATTTCAACGTGGAATATTTGATGTGAAGTAATTGGAGCCTTGAATGAGTCAATAATTCATCACAACATTGATTTTGATTCATTATTCTATTTTTGAGCAACAACAGTTTTAAAGAAAAAAAAAAACCAGCCTGCACGGCAGCTTTGTGTTATGAGAGTTGCAACTTTATATTGTTACATTTCACCTGTTTGCTCTTTTATTTCACTTTTCATGTAGAATTTGCAGTGGGCCATAAAAATGTAGCTGCAGCCTGCAAATGGCCCATGGGCCGCACTTTGGACACCACTGTCTTACCACTTCCGAAGCTTCATTTCATTAAATTGTTCATTGTACACTATAATAAAAACACACAGTAGTACTTTTAAGATAGACTATCCATAACGTGTACTAATATTTGTGCGTCCACGTCCATTTCCTGGTTGTGAGTCTCCTAAATGTCCACACGTTGCTTTTGAGAGGACATTTAGGGACGTTTTGTTTGCATCCAGAGAGGACAAGAAGACAAATCCTCCTCCCAAACACGGCCCCGTTCTTGGCTGCAGAAATCAGCACTCAAGGCGCCATTAGTCCTCTTGTGGCGAGCGTTATTAATGGCGTCCATTTGCTTCCTGGCCCTTGGAGAGGAAGTAGAAGAGAGGCGTAATGGAGCTTTCTGCAAAGAGATGCAAACTACCGCTCGCTCAGCTTTCCCCCGAGGGATGCCTCCGCCTCCGCCTCCTCCTCCGCCTGCGCCTCCTCCTCTGATGTTTGTGTGGCTGAACGGTGCCCGTGGTTCATGTCTTCCTCGTGTTTCACTCATCCTCTCATCATTATGGCGTGGGTCCTGATTGCTTGATAGTTGCCACCTTTCCAGAGGTCCTGAGTGTAAAGACAAGAGTGACGCGTCAGACATAAAAAAACATGCAGACAATATCGTCTAACCGCGTCTTTATTGTTAGCTTTTGAGGTGGCGCCGCCAGCGGGGTAAAAGATCACGGCTGTTGACTGTTGGCTGCAGCCCCGCCCTTTACGTCAGACTAGATGTCTTATTGTTGAATGTCAAAGCAGGAAAATACTTTCAATGAGTAATATTCTCCTGTAACATATCACTTCTAATGACTCATGATGCTTCTACACTCTAATCAGGTCTTTGATGAAGACACTGGTTATCACTTTTAAATGGAGGGTCTTTAATATGCAAGCTTTTATTTGCGTATGAAAGCATGTATGTTTTAAAATATCATTGTGTAAAAATTCAGTATAAATAAATGTGAAATTCAGTGTAAAAATATTTGTAAACCTCGGTTATTTAAGACTGAAGCAATTCATCCTGTCTAAGGACCAGCCAATCAGGTGCTTCAATCTCCATTGAGTAAGTGAGTCCTTAGTTTTGAAGCAGCAAATATTTCTGCACTAAAAAAAAAATTTCTACACAGAATTTTTACACACTGAATTATTTTACAATTTTTTTTTTTCACAGAACTTTTATAAACTTAATTTTTTTTACAAAGATTTTGTACAGACCGATTTTATTACACTAAATTGTATACAACTATTTTTTATACACTGATTTTTACACATTGATTTTTTTTAATTGAATGTTTCTACTATTTTTTTTTACAGAGAATTTGTATACATTGATTTTTACATTGAATTTCTAGGAACTGGAATTTTTACACTGAATTTTATACACTGATCTTTTATACTTATTTGTTTACACACATTTTGTACACACTGACTTTTTTACACTAAATTTTACACAATAATTTTTTTTTTTACAATTATTTATTTTACAACTATTTTTATACACTGTATTTTGGCACACTGAGTTTTACACATTGATTTTTTTTAACTAATTGTTTATACAGTTTCTTTTACAGTTAATTTTTAGACAGTAATTTTTACATTAAGTTTTTATCAACTTAGTTTTTTACACTGAATTTCTATGAACTGAAGTTTATACACTGATCTTTTACACACTTATTTTTTACACACTTTTTTATACACTGAATTTTTTTTACACAACATTTTTATACACTGAATATTTTTACACAGATTTTGTACATACTGACTTCTTTTTTTTAACACTAAATTTTATACAATTTTTTTTTTTTTTACAATGGTTTATTTTACAACTATTTTTTATGAACTACATTTTTTTTTACACAAAATTTTATGCACTGAATTTTTGTACACAGAGTTTGTTTACAAATATTTATTTTACAACTATTTTTTGTACACTGTATTTTGGCACACTGAATTTTACACATTGATTTTTTTAAACAAAATTTGTATACAGATTATTTTACAGTGATTTTTTTATAAACTGATTTCTACATTTAATTCTTACAAACTGATTTTCTATACTGAATTTTGTACACTTATGTTTTTGCACACTGAATTTTTTACATTGAATTTTTATAAACTGAATTTTTACACACTTATTTTTTAAGCACAAACCTATTGCTCACACATTTTTATCCAATGAAAATATCAGTGTGATTTAAAGTTTTAAAAAATCAGTTCAAAACTTTCAAACGCAAAAAAAAAGCTTCTGTATTAGAGACACAAATTAAC